>NC_057798.1:689672621-689972621 GCF_018294505.1 Triticum aestivum | reverse complement strand
GTTTTCAGCCTGATAAACTCGAACCCAAATCGGAGAAGTGCGTCTTCATAGAATACCCAAAGGAAACTGTTGGGTACACCTACTATCACAGTTCTGAAGGCAAAACATTCGTTGCTAAGAATGGATCCTTTCTAGAGAAGGAGTTTCTCTCGAAATAAGTGAGTGGGAGGAAAGTAGAACTTGATAAGGTAATTGTACCTTCTCCTGAATTGGAAAGTAGATCATCACTGAAAACAGTTCCAGTGATGCCTACACCGATTAATGAGGAAGTTAATGATGATGATCAGGAAAACTTTGGATCAAGTTACTACAGAACCTCGTAGGTCTTCTAGAGTACGGTCCGCACCAGAGTGGTACGGTAATCCTGTTCTGAAAGTCATGTTACTAGACCATGATAAACCTACGAACTATGAGGAAGCGATGATGAGCCCAGATTCCGCGAAATGGCTTGAAGCCATGAAATTTGAGATGGGATCCATGTATGAGAACAAAGTGTGGACTTTGGTGGAGTTGCCCGATGATCGGCAAGCCATATTGTATAAATGGATCTTCAAGAGGAAGACACATGCTGATAGTAGTGTTACTATCTACAAAGCTCGACTTGTCGCAAAAACATTTTTGACAAGTTTAAGGTGTTGACTACAATGAGATTTTATCAACTGTAGCGATGCTTAAGTCTGTCCGAATCATGTTAGCAATTGCCACATTTTATGAAATCTGGCAAATGGATGTCAAAACTGCATTCCTTAATGGTTTTCTTAAAGAAGAGTTGTATATGATGCAACCAGAAGGTTTTGTCAATCCTAAAGGTGCTAACAAAATGTGCAAGCTCCAGCGGTCCATCTATGGACTGGTGCAAGCATCTCAGAGTTGGAATATACGCTTTGATAAGTTGATCAAAGCATATAGTTTTATACAGACTTGCCGTGAAGCCTGTATTTACAATAAAGTGAGTGGGAGCACTACCGCCTTTCTGATAAATATATGTGAGTAACATATTGTTGATCAGAAATGATGTAGAATTTTTCTGGAAAGCATAAAGGAGTATTTGAAAGGAGTTCTTTAAAATAAAGACCTTAGTAAAGCTACTTACATATTGAGCATCAAAACCTATTGAGATAGATCAAGACGCTTGATAAGTTTTTCAATAAGTACATACCTTGTCAAGATATTGACGTAGTTCAAAATGGAACAGTCAAAGAAAGAGTTATTGCCTGTGTTGCAAAGGTGTGAAATTGAGTAAGACTCAAATCCCGACCACGGCAGAAAATAGAAAAGAGAATGAAAGTCATTCCCTATGCCTCAGTCATAGGTTCTATAAAGTATGCTATGCTATGTACCAGACCTATTGTATACCTTGTTCTGAATTTGGTAAGGGAATACAATAGTGATCTAGGAGTAGATCACTGGACATTGGTCAAGAATATCCTTAGTAAGGACTAAGGAAATATTTCTTGATTATGGAGGTGATAAAAGAGCCCGTCGTAAAGAGTTACATCGGTGCAAGCTTTTACACCAATCTAGATGACTCTAAGTCTCAATCTGGATACATATTGAAAGTGGGAGCAATTAGCTAGAGTAGCTCCGTGCAGAGCATTGTAGACATAGAATATTTGCAAAATACATACGGCTCTGAATGTGACAGACCCGTTGACTAAACTTCTCTCACGAGCAAAACATGATCACACCTTAGTACTCTTTGGGTGTTAATCACATAGCTATGTGAACTAGATTATTGACTCTAGTAAACCCTTTGGGTGTTGGTCACATGACGATGTGAACTATGGGTGTTAATCATATACAGATATGAATATTGTTGTTAAATCACATGGCGATGTGAACTAGATTATTGACTCTAGTGCAAGTGGGAGACTGAAGGAAATATGCCCTAGAGGCAATAATAAAGTTATTATTTATTTCCTTATTTCATGATAAATGTTTATTATTCATGCTAGAATTGTATTAACCGGAAACATAATACATGTGTGAATACATAAACAAACATAGTGTCACTAGTATGCCTCTACTTGACTAGCTCGTTAATCAAAGATGGTTAAGTTTCCTAACCATAGACATGAGTTGTCATTTGATTAACGGGATCACGTCATTAGGAGAATGATGTGATTGACTTGACCCAGTTAGCTTAGCACTTGATCGGTTTAGTATGTTGCTATTGCTTTCTTCATGACTTATACATGTTCCTATGACTATGAGATTATGCAACTCCCGTTTACCGGAGGAACACTTTGTGTGCTACCAAACGTCACAACGTAACTGGGTGATTATAAAGGAGCTCTATAGGTGTCTCCGAAGGTACATGTTGAGTTGGCGTATTTCAAGATTAGGATTTGTCACTCCGATTGTCGGAGAGGTATCTCTGGGCCCTCTCGGTAATGCACATCATTATAAGCCTTGCAAGCAATGTAGCTAATGAGTTAGTTACAGAATGATGCATTACGTAACGAGTAAAGAGACTTGCCAGTAACGAGATTGAACTAGGTATCGAGATACCGACGATCGAATCTGGGGCAAGTAACATACCGATGACAAAGGGAACAACGTATGTTGTTATGCGGTTTGATCGATAAAGATCTTCGTAGAATATGTAGGAAACAATATGAGCATCCAGGTTCCGCTATTGGTTATTGACTGGAAACGTGTCTCGGTCATGTCTACATAGTTCTCGAACCCGTAGGGTCCGCATGCTTAAGGTTTCGATGACAGTTATATTATGAGTATATAGGTTTTGATGTACCGAAGGAGTTTGGAGTCCTGCATGAGATCGGGGACATGACGAGGAGTCTCGAAATGGTCGAGACGTAAAGATCGATATATTGGACGACTATATTCGGACTTCAGAAAGGTTCCGAGTGATTCGGGTATTTTTCGGAGTACCGGAGAGTTACGGGAATTCGCCGGGGAGTATATGGGCCTTATAGGGCCATACGGGAATAGAGGAGAGAGGTCGAAAGGAAGGAGGTGCGCAGCCCCCCTCTGGTCCGAATTGGACAAGGGGTGCAGCCCCCTTTTCCTTCCTCCTCTCCCCCTCTTTCCTTCTCTCCTACTCCAACAAGGAAGGGGGGAGTCCTAATCCCGGTGGGAGGAGGACTCCTCCTGGCACGCCCCTCCTGGCCGGCCGACCCCCTACCCCTTGATCCTTTATATACGGGGGCAGGGGGCACCTCTAGGCACAACAACAATTGATCTCTTGATCTCTTAGCCGTGGGCGGTGCCCCCCTTCACCATAGTCCTCGATAATATTGTAGCGGTGCTTAGGTGAAGCATGCGACGGTAGAACATCAAGATCGTCACCATGCCATCGTGCTGACGGAACTCTTCCCCGACATTCTGCTGGATTGGAGTCCGGGGATCGTCATCGAGCTGAACGTGTTCTAGAAATCGGAGGTGCCGTACTTTCGGTGCTTGATTGGTCGGGCCGTGAAGACGTACAACTATATCAACCGCGTTGTTCTAATGCTTCTGCTTTCGGTGTACGAGGGTACATGGACAACACTCTCCCCTCTCGTTGCTATGCATCACCATGATCTTGCGTGTGCGTAGGAAATTTTTGAAATTACTACGTTCCCCAACAATAAATGTGTAAAGTAAAGCCCATAAACATCCAAAACGGGTAATATAATAGCATGGAACAATCAAAAATTATAGATACGTTGGAGACGTATCAAGCATCCCCAAGGTTAATTCCTGCTCGTCCTCGAGTAGGTAAATGATAAAAACAGAATTTTTGATATGGAATGCTACCTAGCATAATTCTCAACGTAATTTTCTTTATTGTGGCATGAATGTTCATCCAAATGATTCAAAATAAAAGTTCATATTGACATAAGAAATAGTAACATTTCAAGCATACTTAGTCAAGCAATCATGTCTTCTCAAAATAACATGGCCAAAGAAAGTTATCCCTACAAAATCATATGGTCTGGCTGTTGCTCTATCTTCATCACACAAATTACTTAATCATGCACAACCCCTATGACAAGCCAAGCAATTGTTTCATACTTTAGTAATCTCAAACTTTTTCAACTTTCACGTAATACATGAGCGTGAGCCATAGACATAGCACTATATGTGGAATAGAAGGGTGGTTGTGGAGAAGACAAAAAGGAGAAGATAGTCTCACATCAACTAGGCGTATCAACGGGCTATGGAGATGCCCATTAATAGATATCAATGTGAGTGAGTAGAGATTGCCATGCAACAGATGCACTAGAGCTATAAATGTATGAAAGCTCAATAAAAGAAACTAAGTGGGTGTGCATCCAACTCGCTTGCTCACGAAGACCTAGGGAATTTTGAGGAAGCCCATCATTGGAATATACAAGCCAAGTTCTATAATGAAGATTCCCACTAGTATATGAAAGTGACAACATAGGAGACTCTCTATCATGAAGATCATGGTGCTACTTTCAAGCACAAGTGTGGTAAAGAGGATAGTAGCATTATCCCTTCTCTCTTTTTCTCTCATTTTTTTTCTTTTTTTTTCTTTTTAGGGCCTTTTCCTTTTTTATTTGGCCTTTCTTTTTTTTCTCTTTTTTTCTTATAAATTCCGAAGTCTCATCCCAACTTGTGGGGGAATCATAGTCTCCATCATCCTTTCCTCACTGGGACAATGCTCTAATAATGAAGATCATCACACTTTTATTTACTTACAACTCAATACTTAAACAAGATATGACTCTATATGAATGCCTCCGGTGGTGTACCGGGATATGCAATGAATCAAGAGCGACATGTATGAAAATTATGAAGGTGTCCTTGTCACAAATACGATGTCAACTACATGATCATGCAAAGAGCAATATGACAATGATGATGCGTGTCATACAAACGGAACGGTGGAAAGTTGCATGTCAATATATCTCGGAATGGCTATGGAAATGCCATAATAGGTAGGTATGGTGGCTGTTTTGAGGAAGGTATATGGTGGGTGTATGGTACCAGCGAAAGTTGCGCGGCAAAAGAGAGTCTAGCAATGGTCGAAGGGTGAGAGTGCGTATAATCCATGGACTCAACATTAGTCATAATGAATTCATGTACTTATTGCAAAAATCTACAAGTCATTGAAAACAAAGTACTACGTGCATGCTCCTAGGGGGATAGATTGGTAGGAAAATACCATCGCTCGTCCCCGACCACCATTCATAAGGAAGACAATCAATAAATAAAATTGTGCTCCATCTTCATCACAAAGCGGTTCACCATACGTGCATGCTACGAGAATCACAACCTTTAGCACAAGCATTCTTTAAATTCATAATCACCCAACTAGCATGACTTTAATATTACCACCTCTAATATATCAAAACAATTATCAAGTATCAAATTGATCATAGCATCCAATTCACTTCCTATGATAGTTTTTATTATACCCAACTTGGATGCCTACCATTCTAGGACCAATTTTATAACCATAGCAAATACCATGCTGTTCTAAGAGACTCTCAAAAATAATATAAGTGAAGCATGAGAGACTAGAAATTTCTACAAAATTAAGCCACCGCCGTGCTCTAAAAGATATAAGTGAAGCACTAGAGCAAAAACTATCTAACTCAAAAGATATACGTGAAGCACATAGAGTATTCTAATAAATTTCAATCAAGTGGGCCTTTCCCAAAAGGTGTGTACAGCAAGAATGATTGTGGTAAACTAAAAAGCAAATACTAATATCATACGAGACGCTCCAAGCAAAACACATATCATGTGGCGAATAAAAATATAGCTCCAAGTAAAGTTACCAATGAACGAAGACGAAAGAGGGGATGCCTTCCGGGGGCATTGTCGGTGTCAAAACCGGCGGATCTCGGGTAGGGGGTCCCGATCTGTGCGTCTAAGGCTAATGGTAACAGGAGGCAAGGGACACAATGTTTTACCCAGGTTCGGGCCCTCTCGATGGAGGTAAAACCCTACTTCCTGCTTGATTGATCTTGATGATATGAGTATTACAAGAGTTGATCTACCACGAGATCATAGAGGCTAAACCCTAGGAGCTAGCCTATGATGATTATGATCGTCTTGATCCTCTCTATACGGACCAAACCCTCCGGTTTATATAGACACCGGAGGGGGCTAGGGTTTACACAGAGTCGGTTACAAAGAAGGAAATCTTATATCTGGATTGCCAATCTTGTTTTCCATGCAAAGGAGAGTCCCATCCGGACACGGGACGAAGCCTTGAGTCTTGTATCTTCGTGGTCCAATAGTCCGGCCGAAGTATATAGTCCGGCTGTCCGGATACGCCCTAATCCAGGACTCCCTCAGGCATCCCCAAGCTTAGGCTTTTTTCTATTATTGAATATCTTGGGGTGCCATGGGCATCCCCAAGCTTAGGCTCTTGCCACTCCTTATTCCATAGTCCATCAAATCTTTACCCAAAACTTGAAAACTTCACAACACAAAACTCAACAGGAAATCTCGTAAGTTCCGTTAGTGAAAGAAAGCAAAACCACAACATAAGGTACTGTAATTAACTAATTCTTTATTTATATTGGTGTTAAACCTACTGTATTCCAAGTTCTCTATGGTTCATGCCACTTAATACTAGCCATAGATGCATCAAAATAAGCAAACAACACACGAAAAAACAGAATCTGTCAAAAATACAACAGTCTGTAGCAATCTGTAACCCTCGAATACTTATGGAACTCTAAAAATCCTACCAAAATAGGACGCCCTGGGAAATTTGTCTATTGATCTACAGCAAAAAGAATCAATGCAAAATCACGTTTCTGTGAAATTAAAAAAACTAATTTCGTGCGCGCAAAGTTTCTGTTTTTCAGCAGAATCAAATTAACTATCACCATAGGTTATCCTATAGGTTCTACTTGGCACAAACACTAATTAAAACATAAAAACACATCTAAACAGAAGGTAGATGCAAAATTTATTACTAAACAGAAACAAAAACAAAAAACACGAATAAGATTGGGTTGCCTCCCAACTAGCGCTATCGTTTAACGCCCCTAGCTAGGCATAAAATCGAGGATAGATCTAAGTTGTGCCATCTTTAGCACTCAATTCATAAGTAGCTCGCATGATAGATTCATAAGGTAATTTAACTTTCTTTCTTGGAAAGTGCTTCATGCCTTTCCTTAATGGAAATTGGAATCTAATATTCCCTTCCTTCATATCAATAATCGCACCAATCGTTCTAAGGAAAGGTCTACCCAGAATAATAGGGCAAGAAAGATTGCAATCTATATGAAGAACGATAAAATCTACGGGCACAAAATTTCTATTTGCAACAATGAGAACATCATAACGATAAAATCTACGGGCACAAAATTTCTATTTGCAACAATGAGAACATCATTGATCATTCCTTTTAATGGTGGAATCTGCAAGGTGCAAATTTAAAGAGCAATCATTAAGATCATGGAAACCTAGAATATCACATAAAGTTTTCAGAATCATGGAAACACTAGCACCCAAATCACACAAAGCATAGCACTCATGATCTTTAATTTTTAATCTTTATAGTAGGTACCCACTCATCATTAAGTTTTCTTGGTATAGAAACTTCCAAATTAAGTTTTTCATCAAAAGACTGCATCAAGGCATCAACAATATGTTTGGTAAAAGCTTTATTTTGACTATAAGCATGAGGAGAATTCACAACAGATTGCAACAAGGAAATACAACCTTCTAAAGAACAATTATCATAATTAAATTCCTTGAAATCCAAGATAGTGGGTTCAATGCTATTTAAAGTCTTGACGTCTCCAATCCCACTTTTACCAAATTTAGCATCATGATCTAAAAATTCCGAATTATTGGGACGCCTTTTAACTAAAGTTGACTAATCTCCAGTCCCATCATTATTAAGATTCATATTGCAAAACAAGGATCTAATAGGGTACACATCAATAACTTTAAGATCTTCCTCATTAGTTTCACGGAAACTTGAAGAACACGCCTTTACAAAGCAATCTTTCTTAGCACGCAATCTAGCGGTTCTTTCTTTGCACTCATCAATGGAAATTCTCATAACTTTTAGAGACTCATTGATATCATGCTTAAGAGGAGTAGATCTAAGTTTCAGAGAATCAACATCAAGCAAAAGTCTATCAACGTTCCTAGCCAAATCGTCAACTTTAAGCAATTTTTGTTCAAGCAAGGCATTAAAATTCTTTTGGGAGATCATAAATTCTTTCACACTATTCTCAAAATAAGAGGGCATCTTATTAAAGTTACCATAAGAATTATTGTAGGAATTTCCATAATTATTAGAGGAATTACTAGGGAATGGTCTAGGATTAAAGTTTCCTCTATAAGCATTGTTTCCAAAACTATTCCTACCAAAAAAATTCACATCCATAGATTCATTATTATTCTCAATCAAAGTAGACAAAAGCATATAATTGGGATCAATAGGCGCACTCTTAGTAGCAAACAATTTCAATAGTTCATCCATCTTCCCACTCAGAACATTAATGTCTTCTATAGCATGCACTTTTTTACTAGTAGATCTTTCGGTGTGCCATTGAGAATAATTCGTCATAATATTATCAAGGAGTTTTGTAGCATCTCCAAAAGTGATTTCCATAAACGTGCCTCCCGCGGCCGAATCTAAAAGATTTCTAGAAGCAAAATTCAAGCCGGCATAAAATTGTTGTATGATCATCCATAAATTCAAACCATGAGTAGGGCAATTGCGAATCACCAATTTCATTCTTTCCCAAGATTGGGCAACATGCTCATGATCAAGTTGTTTAAATTCATAATAGCGTACCTAAGAGTGACAATCATAGCGGGAGGAAAATACTTAGAGATAAAAGCATCTTTGCACTTGTTCCAAGAACCAATACTATTTTTAGGCAAAGACGAAAACCAAACTTTAGCACGATCTCCAAGTGGAAACGGAAATAACTTCAATTTAACAATATCATTATCCGTATCTTTCTTCTTTTGCATTTCACACAAATCAACAAAGTTGTTTAGATGGTTGTAACGCCCCGGATACAACTTTCCATATTCGTAACTCCAACTCTTGCCTTTTCTGGAGATGCGATATTATATTTCCTTCGTGGTTGGGTTTTTGTCTATTGTTTTGGATTTTGTTCATGTCTTGCATTTCATCTCATAGCATCATTCGCATTGCATCCGCGTGTTTTCTTAAAACTCGTAGCCGTTAGTAGTTGCCACATTCCCCCCTTGTCTTCGTCGACCTCTCTCAGACCCCTCGCGTGCGTCCGAAACTTGCCCCGAACCCGAACCGCTCAGTCATCACCGTTGGATTCGGATCATCCCCAAACATCTATAAAACATCTTTGTTTTCTTATTTGGACTCCCTAGCCTATTTTTCCGTTTGCTCGATTTCGATCGGAGGGACGAAATAGCCCCTAACCAAAAATCCAGTGCTATATATATCTGACCAATCCCTAATTTCTAGGGATTCCTAGCCGCCACCGCCACTCTCTCCCGCATCCACCTCGGGATCCTCCCAGATCCATCTCCCTCCAACCACCGCCCGAGCGTCCACCTCTCGATCTCCTCCCAATCCAAATCTTCCCCGACCCACTCCCTTGATTTCCGGCGCCGCCCAACCAGATCGCAGCCTTCCTCCCGTGCCCCCCCGAGCTCTCCTCTACTTCTTCCCTCGATCCCGAATGGATGTAGCTGCTCGAGGCCCCGAGCAGGAGCGCTTGTCCTTGTATCCTTGCGACCCCGAGCCAACCTCGCCTTGTACCACCCCGCCGCCCCTGCTGCACGTCTGGCCATGCTGGGAACCGTCGTCGCCAGAAGCAGCAGCGCCTTCGGTGATCTGCTCCTCTCCGGCGAAATTGCTTCCCTCCCTTCTCCGCCGCCCTCACCTCTCCTGTTTCTTTTCTTCAGGAACTCCAAGGCCATCCTCGAGCTCCAACCGTCCAACGATGGATGGTGCCATCGAAGCCCGTCCTCCCCAGCCTTCAGCCAGCCTCCGGTGATGCCACCGCCGACAAGGGCCTCGCCATGGCCGCTTAATGGATCTCTGCTTCCATGGATCCTCGCCTTCGTGCCCCAGATCCGGCCCCTCCGTCGAAACCCGCTGTCTCAGTCCAGTTCCAGCCGGTCCCGCGGCTCCGCCGACTCGCCAAGTCCCGCGCCGCCATGCCCGACCTCGCCTCTGCTTCCTCTACACCGAACAGCAGCAACTCGAGTCATCGCCCCGCCAAGTCCCTCGTCCTGCCTTTGCTTCGCGCACGCGCCGGTACAGCCGCTCGCTCGATCCCCTGCCTTGATCCACTTCGCCCCGCTCCGTTGACTGTGTTACTGCCCCAGGCTGCTCATCGCCCAGGCCCAGGCTCGCCCCTTCAGCCACCCCAGCCCACCAGATCCGCTGGCCCAAGGCCCGATGTGAGAAGCTCCCCCACGCCTTGGGCCAGATCTCAGATTTGGCCCAGCTCCTGTTTTTTTCCTTCTGCGAATTTAGCATTTATCCAGTGAATTAACAGTTTTATAGAAAAACCCTCATACTGCATGCATATAATAACTCCACAACCGTGCATCATATGTAAATAATTTATACATGTAAAATGCTTAGAATTTTGTGTAGATTAATAATATGCTGCTTTCATCCATGTTTAAAATGTTTAAAATGTTGTTTGTTTAAATTTGCTCAAATGCCATGTTAAAATGATTTATTTCATAACTAAATAATTGTAGCTCGGTTTTAAATAAACTTTATATGTAAATGGGGTGGAAAAATGCCTAGTTTAACATGGTGCACTTCATTTTGCTGTTTAAAATCATTAAAATTGTGTTTAGGGCAGAACAGTAGCTAATTCAAAATATGCATATGAGGATTTTCCGGAATTGTTGTTTGTTGTTCCAGCCTCATTTAAACTTGCCTAAATAGTTAGTTTACTTATGCTTCACCTCTTGCCATGTTTAAAAACATTTAATATTGTTGGGTACATAAACGGGAGATAACTAAATAAATGAATGTGGTGTTTCGTCAATGTGTAACTCGTTGCATATTGAGCTCCACTTAATTTGTAGTATTGTGTGTTGCACTTTGCCATGCCATGCCTCATTAAACCGGACATGCATCATACTTGATTGTGCATCATGCCATGTTTATGCTTGTGCATCTACCATGTTGTTTGTTTCTTTCCGGTGTTGCTTCTTAGTTCCGGTAATGTTACGATTGTGAGGATTCGTTCGACTACTCCCGTTCGTCTTCTTCATGGACTCGTTCTTCTTTCTAGCGGGATTTCAGGCAACATGACCGTCACCTTGGATCTCATTACTATCATTGCTATGCTAGTTGCCTCGTTCTATCGCTATGCTACACTACCTATCACTTGCTCTTCAAGCCTCCCAAATTGCCATGTCAGTCTGTAACCTTTTCACCCTTCCTAGCAAACCGTTGTTTGGCTATGTTACCGCTTTGCTCAGCCCCTCTTATAGCGTTGTTAGTTGCAGGTGAAGTTGAAGATTGCTCCATGATGGACAGGTTTATGTTGGGATATCACAATATCTCTTATTTAATTAATGCATCTATATAATTAGTAAAGGATGGAAGACTCGGCCTTATGCCTGATGTTTTGTTCCACTCTTGCCGCCCTAGTTTCCGTCATACCGGTGTTATGTTCCTTGATTTTGCGTTCCTTACGCGGTTGGGTGATTTATGGGACCCCCTTGACAGTTTGCTTTGAATAAAACTCCTCCAGCAAGGCCCAACCTTGGTTTTACCATTTGCCACACCTAGCCCTTTTCCCTTGGGTTTCCGGAGCCCGAGGGTCATCTTTATTTACCCCCCCCCCCCGGTCCAGTGCTCCTCCGGGTGCTGGTCCAAACCGAGCGATGTCCGGCGCCCCCTGGGCAACCAGGGTCTATGCCAACCCGACGTCTTGCTCATCCGGTGTGCCCTGAGAACAGGATACGTGCGACTCCTATCGGGATTTGTCGGCACATCGGGCGGCTTTGCTGATGTTGTTTTACCATTGTCGAAATGTCTTGTAAACTGGGATTCCGAGACTGATCGGGTCTTCCTGGGAGAAGGAATATCCTTCATTGACCGTGAGAGCTTGTGATGGGCTAAGTTGGGACACCCCTGCAGGGTATAAACTTTTGAGAGCCGTGCCCACGGTTATGTGGCAGATGGGAATTTGTTAACGTCCGGTTGTAGATAACTTGGCACTTGACTTAATTAAAACGCATCAACCGCGTGTGTAGCCGTGATGGTCTCTTTTCAGCGGAGTCCGGGAAGTGAACACGGTTTTTGGGTTATGTTTGACGTAAGTAGGAGTTCGGGATCACTTATGGATCATTGCTAGCTACTCGATCGTTATGTTGCTTCTCTTCTCGCTTTTATTCGCGTATGTTAGCCACCATATATGCTTAGTCGCTGCTACAACCTCACCACTTTACCCCCTTCCTTTCCCATTGAGCTTTGCTAGTCTTTTTGCCCATGGTAATGGTATTGCTGAGTCCTCGTGGCACACAGATTACTACAACAACAGTTGCAGGTACAGTTTATGCGATGATCATGACGTGAGAGCGATGTTTGCTTGTTTTGGAGTTCTTCTTCTGCTTCTTCTTTGATCAGGGGATAGGTTCCAGGTCGGCAGCCTGGGCTAGCAGGGTGGATGTTGTTTGAGCTTCTGTTTGTGTTTCATCCGTAGTCGGATGTTGCTCTTATGTATGATGATGTTGTATTCATGTGGCATTGTATGCCCTTTTGTATGTGTCGCCATCTATTATGTAATGTTGATGTAATGATATCCACCTTGCAAAAGCGTATCAATATGCGGTTCTATCCTTGGTGGGACCTTCGAGTCTCTTTAGGATAGTATCACATACTGGGCGTGACAAGTTGGTATCAGAGCCTCGACCGACCATAGGAGCCCCCTTGATTGTTGGCCGTTGTTGAGTCTAGAAGAAAACTATTTTGAGTCTTAGGATTATATATATTGGAGAGTAGGATTCTTTTGACTCCTCAGCCCCGTTCGTCGCTCTGGTGAGGCCTCCTGACGTAGATGTTTTGTCTTTCCTCTCCACAATTTTTCACAATTTTTTTTAGGATCAAGCGGGTATCTTGGGATCGTTCCGATATTCTTGTCACGAGAACATTGTTCTTGGTGCCTCCTGACATTTAGGGGTTGTGGCAGTGTCCCGGGGAGTTGAGCTCCGAGGTGTTGTCGTCACAATTTTATCGTTGCAGTTTTGGAATACCTGAGTTTTGCCGACATCGAAAATCTCTTTTATGCAATGTGTTGGTGAGATAACCTCGACGCCACCCAGTACTGGGGAGTTCGGGAGTATTGCCATAGCTCGTATAAGGGATGCTTTTCGAAGGTTGAGGTACACGATTTCCGGAGTTTTCTTGGTTATGTGTTGACGGATGGATACAGCTGGATGTAGGGATTGTTAGTTTGGGTGAGATATATTGCTTCCCCTGTATCCCCAACACCAGATTGCATAACCAGAAAGTTTCGGGAGTTTATAGGTGGGAATTCAAGTAGCTCCTAGAATATCTTTGCGACAGATGCATGATATGAGATTGGGGTTCGACGTCTAGTGGTCCGCCTATCCACGGTCATTTTTACAGTGGTCTCGTTGTGTCTTAAAGAGCCCTTGTCTATGCTGGTTCGGGGACACTTCATATGTCATGTGCACTGCCTTGTACAAGATGGTGCTGTATGATCAAGCCCGTGTGGGCCCCACCATGAAAACTTCGGACGAAATCTCTATCATATGTTTGTTCCGACTTAATTCTGCAAGCCAAATCCTTTGTTTTGTTTTATTTGTGGTATTCAAATTGCTTCGAAGTCAAATGTTGAATCCATACCTTTCCCTAAACAGTGTTCTCATATTGCTATGTGAATACTAATCCTTCTTGCTCACTGAGGTTGTCATGTTAATTCTTTTCCAACCGGCGTGCTTCTCTTCAAGTGGATTCGATCATTTTCAACATCCGCAAGGTCAATTTTTAGTTTTCTCAACGGTGTTTGTTTCATCCGTCCCAAGTTGTCTTTGTTTTCCCGCCCTCCAACCCTTTTCTTCAAGGACTCAGATATCTTAATCAAGTATCCATCTTATGGATGTGAAGTTTCTCCAGTCTTTTCCCGTCAATGTTCTTATCCGATGATTCTCAGGAAGATACTAACGGAGCTTCGAGTTCATCATTCTTCGTTATTTTCCTTCTCCGGTGGATTTAATTCAAGCTTTCGGTGTTGATCATATCCCTTTCCTCGTTTCAAATGTTTTTCCATGTCGGTGCACCTCTTAATTATTCACCTCTCTCTATTCTTATCTAGAGTGCTCAAGATATCTTAGAAGTATCATGTTTCCATTCTTAATCCATTCAAGTTACTTCAAGGTTTTTCTCTCATTCAGCTATTTAATTCTACCAGTGCAATCTCTATTTCAAGCAATCCTTCAATGATGTTTCTTTCAAGTGGGCCCTAACCCACAGGTATTTTCCTAGGATCTTACCTGACTCTTCTAATTTTCCTGGAGCCATTCCCAAATTCTTTTTGAAGTTTGATGTAAGAATGGACTTCATCAGTCAGATGTTTTCCAAGATCGATTTCAAATAAATTTTCATTATTGGCTCAACCTATTTGTTTTTCATTCTCCCGGAGTGTCTCAACAACTCATGGTGGTGTTTCTCATCGTCTTTCTCAACACAGAAGACCGAAGAAGTGTTTCCTCTAAATCTTGGTCCATTCTCTTGAAGATTCATGGTTCTAGCTTCATGCTATCCTCATAATTGTTTTGATCGTGACAATTTTTTTCTTACCATCCAGAGCATTTCATGAGTTGTTTCCATTTCTTTCCTCCGAAGGCCATCAGGTCATAATTCTTCATTCTCAGTGTGTAGCTACCATTCTCCAAATCTTACCGGTGCATCGTTCAAATACCCTCTAATCAGTTCATGATCTCTTTGTTCTCATGTATTTAAATCCCCTCAAGTATCTTCATTCGTTTTCCAATTCTCCCCGGTGAATTGTGCCTTTGCTACGTTCATTTTCAATTCTTACGGTGATTTTTTCAAGATTTCTCTTCCTTCATCATCGTATCAATTCATTCATTCTTTTGTTGTTTCAATCCCACCAGTGGTCCCATCAATACCTTCTCAAGTTTGCGCTATATCTCTTTTCAATCCCTCGAGAAGAATAAGTAGTATGCCAAATCCGTTACTTGTCATCAATTTAAATTGGTGCAGGATATGCATAACGTAATTCTTATTATTGTTTCATCCAAGTGATCTAGTTTCTTCTTTCGAGAGTTGTTCATCATGTCACATTTCTCGGTTCGAGATTCTTCATCTTTTTCTTTTCCAGAGTTCCAAGTTTTTCCGCATTATCTCGTCGCGAAGCTTCATCTTATCATTGCAAGGCTTCACCTTGTGTTTTCTACTTCTCTTTCTTTCTATCGTCCTTTTATTACCGGAGTTCTTTATGGAGGCTCTACATGATGGTTCATCAAGGATTTAATTCCTTCTTGAAGTGTTCATCGAGATTCTTTTCAGAGGAGTTCAAGCATTCTTCATCTTGCATTTTGAAGTGCAATTCTTTCTACCTTATCTTTTGAGGTGGTGTTATGTCACTCTTGACAATTTCCTTCATGCTTCATGATTCATATGTTGTCAAGAATGAGGTATTTTAAATCAATCAATCTCTTCATTGGAGTTATCCTGGGTTATATTTCACCTAAAGCTTTCCCTAAGGATTGTTGCTATTTATGGTGCTTATAAATGACCCAAGTTCTTCATTTATCCTCCCCGTGAAATAAGTTTCTCGTCTCCTTGTTGATATCAATCCAATCATTTGTTTCCGTTGGTGGCAGAAGCTCACCTCATAATTTTGAGATGTTTCCATAAGCCCGCTACAAGCTTATTCTTACCGTTGTTGTTTTTCAAACACCTTCGTTCAATCCTACTTCGTAAGGATGCTCTTTCAAATTCATTTATGGTAGGAGATGTTGGTTTCATTCTTCGTTCTATTCTTTCCAACTATCTAACTGTTATGCATTGTTTCCGGAGGCATTGTGATGTTGTTCTCTTCACCCATCACCTCGTTTTGCGAGGATCATGTTCTTTTCTTGCTTACCCATTTAACTGGAGTGTTGTATCATCTCTTCAATATCTTTTAATCTCATCAAGTTTTCTTCTCTTTTCTACTGGAGTGCTGTCCAAATTCTGTCATTCTTGTTCCTTGGCTATCTCATTATACCGAGGTGGTCATATTCTTTTCGTTCGTGAAGCTCTTATTTCCATGTCTTTCAACCTTCAAGCTATCGTAATACTCCTTGTTCCTCTTTTCTAACGGATTGTTTGCAATCTCGTTCATCTCTGTTGTACTCTTTCTTTTAAATTGCTCAACCTCTCAAGGTTCGTGGTTTCACTCGTTCGTCAAAGAAGCAACTTAGTTTACCTCTTATCTTCCTCTTCCTTTTCCCTCCGGTGCCATCCTAGATCTCGGGACGAGATCCTCTTGTAGTGGTGGAGTGTTGTAACACCCCGGATACAACTTTCCATATTCGTAACTCCAACTCTTGCCTTTTCCGGAGATGCGATATTATATTTCCTTCGTGGTTGGGTTTTTGTCTATTGTTTAGGATTTTGTTCATGTCTTGCATTTCATCTCATAGCATCATTCGCATTGCATCCGCGTGTTTTCTTACAACTCGTAGCCGTTAGTAGTTGTCACATTCCCCCCTTGTCTTCGTCGACCTCTCTCAGACCCCTCGCGTGCGTACGAAACTTGCCCCGAACCTGAACCGCTCAGTCATCACCGTTGGATTCGGATCATCCCCAAACATCTTCGTTTTCTTATTTGGACTCCCTAGCCTATTTTTCCGTCCGCTCGATTTCGATCGGAGGGATGAAATAGCCCCTAACCAAAAATCCAGTGCTATATATATCTAACCAACCCCTAATTTCTAGGGATTCCTAGGCGCCGCTGCCACTCTCTCCCGCATCCACCTCGGGATCCTCCCAGATCCATCTCCCTCCAACCATTGCCCGAGCCTCCACCTCTCGATCTCATCCCAATCCAAATCTTCCCCGACCCACTCCCTTGATTTCCGGCGCCGCCCAACTAGATCGCAGCCTTCCCGCCGTGCCTCCCCGAGCTCTCCTCTACTTCTTCCCTCGATCTCGAATGGATGTAGCTGCTAGAGGCCCCAAGCAGGAGCGCTCGTCCTCGTCTCCTTGCGACCCCGAGCCAACCTCGCCTTGTACCACCCTGCCACCCCTGCTGCACGTCCGGCCGTGCTGGGAACCGTCACCGCCAGAAGCAGCAGCGCCTCCGGTGATCCGCTCCTCTCCGGTGAAATTCCTTCCCTCCCTTCTTCACCGCCCTCACCTGTCCCGTTTCTTTTCTTCAGGAACTCCAAGGCCATCCTCGAGCTCCAACCGTCCAACGATGGATGGTGCCATTGAAGCTCGTCCTCCCCAGCCTTCAGCCAGCCTCCGGTGACGCCACCGCCGACAAGGGCCTCGCCATGGCCACCGAATGGAGCTCTGCTTCCATGGATCCTCGCCTCCGCGCCCCAGATCCGGCCCCTCCATCGGAACCCGCCATCTCAGTCCAGTTCCAGCAGGTCCCGCGGCTCCGCCGACTCGCCAAGTCCTGCGCCGCCATGCCCGACCTCGCCTCTGCTTCCTCTACAACGAACAACAGCAACTCGAGCCGTCGCCCCGCCAAGTCCCTCGTCCTGCCTCTGCTTCGCACATGTGCTGGTCCAGCCGCTCGCTCGATCCCCTGCCTCAGTCCACTTGGCCCCGCTCCGTTGACCATGTTACTGCCCCAGGGTGCTCGTCGCCCAGGCCCAGGCTCGTCCCTTCAGCCACCCCAGCTCACCAGATCCGCTGGCCCAAGGCCCGATGTGAGAAGCTCCCCCACGCCCTGGGCCAGATCTCAGATTTGGCCCAGCTCCTGTTTTTTTTCCTTCTGCGAATTTAGCATTTATCCAGTGAATCAACAGTTTTACACAAAAACCCTCATACTTCATGCATATAATAACTCCACAACCGTGCATCATATGTAAATAATTTATACATGTAAAATGCTTAGAATTTTGTGTAGATTAATAATATGCTGCTTTGATCCATGTTTAAAATGTTTAAAATGTTGTTTGTTTAAATTTGCTCGAATGCCATGTTAAAATGATTTATTTCATAACTAAATAACCATAGCTCAGTTTTAAATAAACTTTATATGTAAATGGGGTGGAAAAATGCCTAGTTTAACATGGTGCACTTCATTTTGCTGTTTAAAATCATTAAAATTGTGTTTAGGGCAGAACAGTAGCTAATTCAAAATATGCATATGAGGATTTTCTGGAATTGTTGTTTGTTGTTCCGGCCTCATTTAAACTTGCCTAAATAGTTAGTTTACTTATGCTTCACCTCTTGCCATGTTTAACAACATTTAATATTGTTGGGTACATGAGCGGGAGATAACTAAATAAATGAATGTGGTGTTTCATCAATGGGTAACTCGTTGCATATTGAGCTCCACTTAATTTGTAGTATTGTGTGTTACACTTTGCCATGCCACGCCTCATTAAACCGGACATGCATCATACTTGATTGTGCATCATGCCATGTTTATGCTTGTGCATTTACCATGTTCTTTGTTTCTTTCCGGTGTTGCTTCTTAGTTCCGGTAATGTTGCGATTGTGAGGATTCGTTCGACTACTCCCGTTCGTCTTCTTCATGGACTCGTTCTTCTTCCTAGCGGGATTTCAGGCAAGATGACCGTCACCTTGGATCTCATTACTATCATTGCTATGCTAGTTGCCTCGTTCTATCGCTATGCTGCGCTACCTATCACTTGCTCTTCAAGCCTCCCAAATTGCCATGTCAGCCTCTAACCTTTTCACCCTTCCTAGCAAACTGTTGTTTGGCTATGTTACCGCTTCTCTCAGCCCCTCTTATAGCGTTGTTAGTTGTAGGTGAAGTTGAAGATTGCTCCATGATGGACATGTTTATGTTGGGATATCACAATATCTCTTATTTAATTAATGCATCTATATACTTGGTAAAGGATGGAAGACTCGGCCTTATGCCTGATGTTTTCTTCCACTCTTGCCGCCCTAGTTTCCATCATACCGGTGTTATGTTCCTTGATTTTGCGTTCCTTACGCGGTTGGGTGATTTATGGGACCCCCTTGACAGTTCGCTTTGAATAAAACTCCTCCGGCAAGGCCCAACCTTGGTTTTACCATTTGCCTCACCTAGCCCTTTTCCCTTGGGTTTCCGGAGCCCGAGGGTCATCTTTATTTACCCCCCCCCCCGGGCCAGTGCTCCTCTGGGTGCTAGTCCAAACCGAGCGATGTTCGGCGCCCCCTAGGCAACCAGGGTCTATGCCAACCCGACGTCTTGCTCATCCGGTGTTTCCTGAGAACGAGATACATGCGACTCCTATCGGGATTTGTCGGCACATTGGGCGGCTTTGCTGGTCTTGTTTTACCATTGTTGAAATGTCTTGTAAACCGGGATTCCGAGACTGATCGGGTCTTCCTTGGAGAAGGAATATCCTTCGTTGACCGTGAGAGCTTGTGATAGGCTAAGTTGGGACACCCCTGTAGGGTATAAACTTTCGAGAGCCGTGCCCGCGGTTATGTGGCAGATGGGAATTTGTTAATGTCCGGTTGTAGATAACTTGACACTTGACTTAATTAAAACGCATCAACCGCGTGTGTAGCCGTGATGGTCTCTTTTTGGCGGAGTCCGGGAAGTGAACACGGTTTTTGGGTTATGTTTGACGTAAGTAGGAGTTCAGGATCACTTATTGATCATTGCTAGCTTCTCGATCGTTCTGTTGCTTCTCTTCTCGCTCTTATTCGCGTATGTTAGCCACCATATATGCTTAGTCGCTGCTGCAACCTCACCACTTTACCCCCTTCCTTTCCCATTAAGCTTTGCTAGTCTTGTTACCCATGGTAATGGGAGTGCTGAGTCCTCGTGGCTCACAGATTACTACAACAACAGTTGCAGGTACAGGTTATGCGATGATCATGACGTGAGAGCGATGTTTGCTTGTTTTGGAGTTGTTCTTCTGCTTCTTCTTCGATCAGGGGATAGGTTCCAGGTCGGCAGCCTGGGCTAGCAGGGTGGATGTTGTTTGAGCTTCTGTTTGTGTTTCATCCGTAGTCGGATGTTGCTCTTATGTATGATGATGTTGTATTCGTGTGGCATTGTATGCCCTTTTGTATGTGTCCCCATCTATTATGTAATGTTGATGTAATGATATCCACCTTGCAAAAGCGTATCAATATGTGGTTCTATCCTTGGTGGAACCTTCAAGTCTCTTTAGGATAGTATCGCATATTGGGCGTGACAATGGGTAGCGGCATCTTCACTAGGAAGGCCGGTGAATTGATCTTTCATAAGAAGATTCAGCAAAGCAGTATTGATTTCACAAGACTCAATATCATTAAGAGGAGCAATCGGAGTACTAAGGAAATCATTATTATTGGTATTGGAGAAATCACACAATTTGGTATTATTTTGCGCCATGGCGACAAGTAATCCAACACACAAGCAAACAAAAAGGCGAACGAAAGAGAGAGGAGAGATTGGGAAAGAGATGGCGAATAAAACGGCAAGGGTGAAGTGGGGGAGAGGAAAACAAGAGGCAAATGGCAAATAATGTAAATGCGAGGGAGATGATTTGTGATGGGTACTTGGTATGTCTTGACTTGAGCGAAGACCTCCCCGGTAATGTCTTGAACTTGCATTGGTTTTCCTTGAAGAGGAAAGGGTGATGCAGCAATAGTAGCGTAAGTATTTCCCTTAGTTTTTGAGAACCAAGGTATCAATCCAGTAGGAGGCTCCTCAAAACTCCCTCGCACCTACAGAAACAAACAAAGAACTCGCAACCAACGCAATAAAGGGGTTGTCAATCCCTTCACAGCCACTTGTGAAAGTGAGATCTGATAGAGATAGTATGATAAGATAAATATATTTTTGGTATTTTATAATATATATAGAAAAAGTAAAGATGCAAATAAAAGTAGATTGAAAGCTTATATGATAAAAGATAGACCCGGGGGCCATAGGTTTCACTAGTGGCTTCTCTCAAGATAGCATAAGTATTACGGTGGGTGAACAAATTACTGTCGAGCAATTGATAGAAAAGCGAATAACTATGAGATTATCTAGGCATGATCTTGTATATAGGAAGAAGAGACTGAAGAAACGCGACAAACGTTGAATGTCAATCAAATGGTCAAGGTCGGCACAATCGTTTTTTGACTAAGCGGACACCAAGTAGCATACTTTTTTATATATAGGAAGAAAACTGTGAGGAAAATGCGTTCGTCTGCCATCCTCCTCACAGGGAACGTTCGCCCTTGGTTTTCAACCGAGAGGTCTTGGGTTCGAGTCCGAGGAACTCTCAATTTTGTCCTCCTTCCTTCCTCGCAAAAAAAGGGAAAGAAAATCAAAGACTTGGGAAGGCGTACAGAACAAGCTAGTGTACCAGTAAAGAGATGTTCCCGAGTTTTAGAAAAAGAAAGATGTGCTCCTGTAGCTGGTTCGAATCCAAACCTAGACCATGACTATATATGGTGCTATGCTACTCTGCAAGTAATGAAACTGACATATCCAACGTTCGCTTCTCCTCTTCTCTACTTACTCTGCCTAGCATCAGAAGCTCTGGCCGCAGCAACCATGTCCGCTGGCTGCTCGTCCACCTGCTCTTCAGCAGGCAACAACCAGATATGCGCCAAGTCGCCACCCGTACCATTGCCTGTGGGTCTCATCACACCCCCGCCAGCACGCGCACTGCAGCCGATTGCTCATCGCAATCTGCTGCCGTTGGTGTGGTGCCACTGCTGCAAATCATGCAGAGTCATCCGTCGCGTTTCAACCACAATCCGCAACCCTGGCCAAGTGTAACGCCCCGGATTCGATGCGCCAGGTGTCCTCCATTTATTCGCCGTCGTTGCCATGTCATTTGCTTGCGTGTTACATTTTGCCATGTCATCATCTGCATTTCATCCGCATGTTTTTCAAAACTTGCATCCGTTCGGGTTCTCCCGGTTCCCTCCGTTGTCTGTTCGGAGTCCAGACCTCTCGCGCGCGCCCGTCGCCCCTCTCAGACCTTGTTTTCGTGTGCGGGTGTTAAACATTCTCGGAATGGCCCAAGGTTTGCCAAGCAGCTTTGGTATAGCACCGGTAGACTGCCTGTCAAGTTTCGTGCCATTTGGAGTCCGTTTGATACTCCAACGGTTAACTGGGTAACCGTAAAAGGCCACTTTTGTGTGCAGCCCAACACCCCCTCCAAAGTGGCCCAAAACCCATCCAAACCCCCTCCATGCTCTCCGCCGTTCGATCATGATCGTGTGGGCGAAAACCACACCTCATTTGGACTCTCCTAGCTCCCTCTACCTATAAATATGTGCACCTCGTCCAAATTCCGGATCAAATCCACCCTAACCCTAAAAATCGCCCTCCGCCGCCACCGGGATGCGCCCGCCCCGCGCCGGACACGTCCGCCGCCGCGCCCCAGCCACTCCCGGGCCGCCACGTGGCATCCCGGCCACCGGCGCCACGCCGGCCCGCCCGGGCCGAGGCCGGCCCCCGTCGCCCGACTCCGCGCCCCCGTGCCCGAGCTGCCCGCTCGCCTCCGCCCTCCGCGCCGGTGGCTCACGCCCCGCAACCGATGCGCGCCGCCATTCGTCGCCGGTCGCCGCCTCCATCCGTGCCGCCGAGCGCCGCCCGCGTCCGCCGTTCCCAGCGGGCCCCGCCGCCCGTGCCTCCCCGTGCTCCCCGGCCGGACCCCACCGCCTCGCGACGGCGCCCCTCCACGGCCGGCCGCGCCTCGCCGGCCCCGCTCTGCCGCCAGCCCCGCCGGCCCCGTCGACCCGAGCCTCCCTCGCCGGAGGCCGCAGCCTCACCGGATCTGGGGAAGCTGGATGAGATCCACCAACCCCGGGAACCAAACGGGCGCCCGCGTCCCGGATCCGCCCGTCCCGCTTCCCTCCATCCCGCTTTCGACGAGGGTAAATTCTGCTAAGTCCCTGATTTTTTAGCATTCTGGTGCTCTGTTAATCATGCCATAACTCTATGCATGTAGCTCCGTTTTGTGCGCGTAATATGTCAAAATGTTCGTCATGAGATTCTCTACATTTTGTTCCATTGTGACATGTTCATTTGAGCTCATCTTGATGCCTGAATCATCGTTGCAAGAGTGCTATATAATGTTGTCTGTTGTCTGTTAACAGAACATGCTCATTTGTCATTTTTGCCATGATTGATGTGTGCATCCTATGAGCATGAGCTCTACATGTGTTTTGAACTATGCCATGCCATCTTTACATTTGTGTATGCCATGTAGTTTTTTGATCAATGTGGTGACTAGAACAAGCATGCAAACTAGGCTTCGTGATGTTGCTGATTTCAGTCCCTGTTCTGCTGTTATTTTTATGCCATGTAAACTTGATGCTAGAGAGAGATCCAAGCATATTTTGAGATACTTCAGTAAGGATGTTTTGAACATATGGTTATTATATATCCATTAATGCCACTGTTTGCAATTATGGAGTAGTATAGCATGTCACTTTCTTGCTCTACTTTTGCTATAAAATGTTTCCTGGCAGATTGTTTACATGTTATTCAATTTTGCCAAGGTTGTTGTAGTTGATCTTTGCATGCTATGAACTTTTTCTTGCCTTGGCTGGTTTAATAAACATGTCTTCTTGCTGATGCTATGCTTATCTTGTCATGCAATGACTTGTGGTGAGTGAATCGAGCTTGTGAAGTAGTGTACTTGCTGTTGCTGTTTTGCTAGGCAGAATCTGTTATTTCGTGATGCTATGTAAACCTGCTGCTACAAGTCATTCTATGCATAATCTGAAGATGTTCACTAAGGATGTTTTGTTATACATGTCTTTCTCTATCCATTCATGCCCCTTTTTTCATTTATAGCTTCCTGTAGATCGTTGTTATCATGCTCCAAAGTTGCTAAATAATGTTGTTGTCAGCCTGTTAACATTAAGTTCAGTTTTGCCATGTGATTTGCTAGTGATCCATGCACCCTATGAACTTGCTATTGCCATGCTTAGCTTCATAAATATGTCATCTTGTTGTTGGTTTCCTTGTCATGCCATGTATTGATCTATGGTGAGTGGTTCAAGCTCACCAACATGCCTACTTATTGTTGTTCCTGCCATGTATGAATCTGTCATATTACTTGCTATGTTTACATGAGTGCCATCATATTTTCTGTGCCCTTTTGGCTGATGGTTAGTAAGGGACTTTTGTTCTATGCAATTAGTAGATTCATGCCATGCCTTTGTTTGCCATGATAAGTTCCTGTAACATGTTGTTTGATAGCTCTAAACATTGCAACCTGATGTTATTTCTGCTAAACCTGAAACTGTTATCATTTGCAATCTTGCCATGTGTGTTTGAGCATGTTCTAGTGATTTCTGAAGATAGCTCAGTGTTCATGTTTTGTTATGATTTACCTGTAAATCATGACCATGCCTATTGTTTTCATATTGTGGTCCTGTAGCATGTTATTTTGATGCTTGCAATATGCCTAGTTGCTGTTTTGGGCAGATTGTTGTTATGTCTTGTTTGGAGTGTATGTGTTGCACCGTTGCTCTGTTTTGAGTGTGCTCTATATGAAACTTGCTTAGAATTGCATGTAGTTTCATATTATCATGTTGCATCCTCATTTTGAGGTGTTTGCTCGATGTTTGGGTGCATTTTGCATCAATGCCATGTTTGACTTGTTTTGCTCATATCTTCTAGGCCGTAGCTCCGAATTAAATGAACTTTATATGTAACTTGCCTAGAATCTCGTGTAGATCATCTTGGTGCATCTTAACTTGCTGTTTAACAACTTGAACATAAGGTTTATTCAGATCTGGATCAATTTTGAAATTTGCATATGAGGACTTACCGGAATTGTTATATGTTGTTTCTGGCCTCGTTTAAACTTGCCTTGATGTGTTGCTCTTGTTTGCATCATCCCTTGCCTTTAGTAGCTTCATGTAGTCTTGTCTTGCATCATACTTGTTTGTGCATCATGTCATGTTCATGTGTGGTGTGTTTACCATGTTGTGTGCTTCTTCTCGATAGTTCCCGTTTTGTTGCGATCGTGAGGATTCGTTCGTCTACGCTTGGTTCGTCTTCGTGGCTTCATCTTCTTCATGGACTCGTTCTTCTTCCTAGCGGGATTTCAGGCAAGATGACCGTTACCCTGGATCTCACTACTATCATTGCTATGCTAGTTGCTTCGTTCTATCGCTTTGCTGCGCTACCTATCTTTTGCTCATCAAGCCTCCCAAATTGCCATGAACCTCTAACCTTTGACACCCTTCCTAGCAAACCTTTGCTTGGCTATGTTACTGCTTTTGCTCAGCCCCTCTTATAGCATTGTTAGTTGCAGGTGAAGTTGAAGATTGCTCCATGGTGGATAGGTTTATGTTGGGATATCACAATATGTCTTATTTAATTAATGCATCTATATACTTGGTAAAGGGTGGAAGGCTCGGCCTTATGCCTGGTGTTTTGTTCCACTCTTGCCGCCCTAGTTTCCGTCATACCGGTGTTATGTTCCCGGATTTTGCGTTCCTTACGCGGTTGCGTGATTTATGGGACCCCCTTGACAGTTCACTTTGAATAAAACTCCTCCAGCAAGGCCCAACCTTGGTTTTACCATTTGCCTCACCATCACCTACATTTCCCTTGGGAGTAATTAACCCGAGGGTCATCTTTATTTTAGCCCCCCCGGGCCAATGCTTGTCTAAGTGTTGGTCCAAACCGAGTAATGTCCGGCGCCCCCTGGGCAACCAGGGTCTATGCCAACCCGACGTCTGGCTCATCCGGTGTGCCCTAAGAATGAGATATGCGCAGCTCCTATCGGGATTTGTTGGCACAGCGGGCGGCTTTGCTGGTCTTGTTTTACCATTGTCGAATTTCTTGTAAACCGGGATTCCGAGTCTGATCGGGTCTTCCCGGGAGAAGGTATATCCTTTGTTGATCGCGAGAGCTTATCATGGGCTAAGTTGGGACACCCCTACAGGGTATAAACTTTCGAAAGCCATGCCCGCGGTTATGGGCAGATGGGAATTTGTTAATGTCCGGTTGTAGATAACTTGACACCAGATCCAAATTAAAACGCATCAACCGTCTGTGTAGCCATGATGATCTCTTTTCGGCGGAGTCCGGGAAGTGAACACGGTTTTGGGTTATGTTTGACGTAAGTAGGAGTTCAGGATCACTTCTTGATCATTGCTAGCTTCACGACCGTTCCATTTTCTCTCTTCTCGCTCTTATTTGCGTATGTTAGCCACCATATCATGCTTAGTCGCTGCTGCAACCTCACCACTTTACCCCTTCCTTTCCCATTAAGCTTTGCTAGCCTTGATACCCATGGTAATGGGATTGCTGAGTCCTCGTGGCTCACAGATTATTACAACACTAGTTGCAGGTATAGGT
This sequence comes from Triticum aestivum, assembly GCF_018294505.1. Taxonomy (NCBI): domain Eukaryota; kingdom Viridiplantae; phylum Streptophyta; class Magnoliopsida; order Poales; family Poaceae; genus Triticum; species Triticum aestivum. The sequence goes on along the minus strand of NC_057798.1, from coordinate 689,946,207 downwards.
TTACGCGATGATCATGACGCGAGAGCGATGTTTGCTTGTTTTGGAGTTCTTCTTCTGCTTCTTCTTTGATCAGGGGATAGGTTCCAGGTCGGCAGCCTGGGCTAGCAGGGTGGATGTCGTTTGAGTTTCTGTTTGTGTTTCATCCGTAGTCGGATGGTGCTCTTATGTAAGATGATGTTGTATTCGCGTGGCATTGTATGCCTTTTGTATGTATCCCCATCTATTATGTAATGTTGATGTAATGATATCCACCTTGCAAAAGCGTTTTCAAGATGCGCTTCTATCCTTGGTTGGACCTTCGAGTTCCTTTAGGATAGGGTCGCATCTTGGGCGTGACAAGTTGGTATCAGAGCCTCGACCGACCCTAGGAGCCCCCTTGATTGATCGTGTAGTTTGGCCGTTGTTGAGTCTAGAAGAAAACTTTTTCGGAGTCTAGTTATATCGGAGAGTAGGAATTCTTTTTACTCCTCAACCCCTTCGTCGCTCTGGTCAGGAATCTTGACGTAGGTGTTTTGAATTACACCTCTTCCCTTTCAAACTTTCTTTAGGATCACGCAGTGGGTTTTCTGATTGTTGGTTCTCAGCTCTTTTCATCCGGTGCATTTCTCGTCAAGTTGACTCGAGCCTCTTCATCTTTGAGTTCGATCCTCAGTTTGCTCTCAGTGAAGTTGTTTCCCAATCCTCAGTTGTTTTCTTTTCCCACCCGCCCACCCCTTTTTCTTCTCGAAGCCGGAGTCTGTAATCGAGTATCCAACCTACTCGTGTGAAGTCTTTGCCTTCTTTCTTAATGATTTCAACCGATGTTTTCTCTTCAAGTTATTCCTCGGTTCCCCCTTCCAAGTTGCCTTTGTTTTCCCGCCCTCCCACCCTCTTCTTCCCGGAGCCTGAGTCTCTTTTGAGCATCAATTTCATTCGTACAGAGCCTCTTCAGTCTTCCCTCAATTATTTCAACCAGTGAATTCTCGTCTTGTTCGTCATTCTTCATCCCTTTCTTTTTCCGGTGCACTCAATTCAAATTTTCGGGTTGATCACATTCTTTTTCCTGGATCAAGTGTTCTCCTTGCTCGTTTTCCCCTCGCCATTCAATCATTCCGGAGTTTGAAAGACATCTTAGGAGATTCGTCTGTGTTCCAATTAATTCGAGGTTGTCACCTAATTCAAATATTTCAATTGTTCTGGTGCATCATCTATCTGTTCAACAATCCTTTTCAACGGTGTTTTCTTTTAGTGGGCCCTAACCCACAGGTCTTTTCCCAGGATCTTACCTGACTCTTCTAATTCCCCCGGAGCTATTCTTAAATTCTTTTCGAAGTATGACGTAAGTATGAATTTCATCAGTCAGTTGCCTTCTCCAAGATCTCATTCAAATTATTTTCATTGTTGGCTCAACCTCTTTGATTTTCATTCTTCCGGAGTATCTCAGTAATTTCAGTGGTGTTTCTTGTCGTCATTTGAAGACCGAAGAAGAGTTTTTCCTCTAAATCTTGTTTGTTCTCTCGAAGATTCGTGGTGCTAGCTCGACGTTATCCTATCAAATTGTTTCCAGTCGTGCAATTCTTTTCATCCATCCGGAGTATTTCAGGAGTTGTTTTTTCCGTCTCGATCATCCGGAGGCCATTATTCCAGAAGAATTCTTCGTCCTCACATTTCAGCTACCGTTATCCAATTATCCCGGTGCTTTGTTCAAATGCTCGTTAATCAGCTCGAATTCTTCCCGGTGATTCTTTCTCTTTCATCAGTCATTTCTGAATTCTTATGGTGGTTCGTTCAAGATTCTTTTTCCTTGATTATCATATTAATTCATTCGTTTTTTTTTCAATTCTACCGGTGGTTCATGAAGACTTTCTCAAGTTTTGCGCCATATTCCCCTTAATCTTTTTTTTCCAAGAAGAATAAGTAGTATGCAAAATACATTGCTCGTCATCAATTTAATTGATGAAGGATAAGCATACAATAAATCTTATTTTTATTTCCTCAAAGTGATTAATCACTTCCTATGGAGTTTGTTCTTGATGAATAAATTCTAGTTTCAAGTGTTTTCATCTTTTCTTTTCCGGAGTTCAAATATCCTCGGCCATCTCGTCGGAACCTCCATCTAAATCATCTCAAGGCTCATCTTATTCTTTCATCCTTCATTTCTATCTCATCATATTTTGTCATTGGAGTTCTTCATGGTGGTTCGTCATGATTTAATTCATTCCTCAAGTGTTCATCAAGATTATTATCGAAGGAGCTCAAGTATCTTCTTCTTCTTGCTTCCCGAGGTGCTCATTCTTTCAATTCTCCCGGAGGCATTGCATGTTCATCTCGTCAAGTATCTTTCCATCCTATCAAGCTCGTGTTCTATTCCTTCCATTTTCAGCCGGAGTGCTACCTAAATCCTTTCAGTATTATTCATTTTTTATCTCGTTCTAACCAGAGTGGTTTCATAGTCTATCTGATTCCGTGAGTTTTCGATTCTCGTCATTCTCGTAGTTCCTCTCTTCTTCTCGAGTGCTCTCGATTCTTTGCTTCTTCTCTTGAGTTCTTGTTTCACCTCATCCCTTTTCCTTTCCGTCTCGGTCCTAAGATCTCGGGACGAGATCTCTTGTTAGTGGAGGAGTGTTGTAACGCCCCGGATTCGATGCGCCAGGTGTCCTCCGTTTATTCACCGTCGTTGCCATGTCATTTGCTTTCGTGTTACATTTTGCCATGTCATCATCTGCATTTCATACGCATGTTTTTCAAAACTTGCATCCGTTCGGGTTCTCCCAGTTCTCTCTGTTGTCTGTTCAGAGTCCGGACCTCTCACGCGCGCCCGTCGCCCCTCTCAAACCTTGTTTTCGTGTGCGGATGTTAAACTTTCTCGGAATGGCCCGAGGTTTGCCAAGCGGCCTTGGTATAGCACCGGTAGACCGCCTGTCAAGTTTCGTGCCATTTGGAGTCCGTTTGATACTCCAACGGTTAACCGGGTAACCGTAAAAGGCCTCTTTTGTGTGCAACCCAACACCCCCTCCAAAGTGGCCCAAAACCCATCCAAACACCCTCCATGCTCTCCGCCATTCGATCACGATCGTGTGGGCGAAAACTACACCTCATTTGGACTCTCCTAGCTCCCTCTACCTATAAATATGTGCTCCTCGTCCAAATTCCAGATCAAATCCACCCTAACCCTAAATATCACCCTCCGCCGCCATCGGACGCGTCCGCCCCACGCCGGACACGTCCGCCGCTGCACCCCCAGCCACTCCCGGTCCGCCACGTGGCACCCTGGCCACACGCGCCACACCATCCCGCCCGAGCCCGAGGCCGGCCCCCGCGGCCCGACTTCGCGCCCCCACGCTCGAGCTGCCCGCTCACCTCCGCCCTCCGCGCCGGTGGCGCGCGCCCCACCGCTGCCGCGTGCCGCCGTTCGCCGCCGGCCGCCGCCTGCATCCGTGCCGCCGAGCGCCGCCCGCGTCCGCCGTTCCCAGCCGGTCCCGCCGCCCGCGCCTCCCCGTGCTCGACGGCCGGACCCCGCCGCCTCGCGACGGCGCCCCTCCGCGGCCCGGCCGCGCCTCGCCGGCCCCGCGCCTCCGCCAGCCCCGCCGGCCTCGCTGACCCGCGCCTCCCTTGCCAGAGGCCCCAGCCTCGCCGGATCCGGGGAAGGTGGATGAGATCCACCAACCCCGGGAACCAAACGGGCGCCTGCGTCCCAGATCCGCCCGTCCCGCTTCCCTCCGTCCCGCTTTCGACGAGGGTAAATTCTGCTAAGTCCCTGATTTTCAGCATTCTGGTTCTCTGTTAATCATGTCATATCTCTGTGCATGTAGCTCCATTTTGTGCGTGCAATATATCAAAATGTTCATCTTTAGATGCTCCACATTTTGTTCCATTGTGACATGTTCATTTGAGCTCATCTTGATGCCTGAATCATCGTTGCAAGAGTACTATATAATGTTGCCTGCTGTCTGTTAACAGAACTTGCTCATTTGTCATTTTTGCCATGATTGATGTGTGCATCTTATGAGCATGAGCTCTACATATGTTTTTAACTATGCCATGTCATCTTTACAGTGGTGTATGCCATGTATTTTTTTGATCAATGTTGTGACTAGGACAAGCATGCAAACTAGGCTTTGTGATGTTGCTGATTTCAGTCCCTGTTCTGCTGTTATTGTTATGCCATGTAAACGTGATGCTACAGAGAGATCCAAGCATATTTTGAGATACTTCAGTAAGGATGTTTTGAACATATGGTTATTCTCTATCCATTCATGCCCCTGTTTGCAATTATGGAGTAGTCTAGCATGTCACTTCATTTCTCTACTTTTGCTATAAAATGTTTCCTGGCAGATTGTTTACATGTTATTCAATTTTGCCAAGGTTGTTGTAGTTGATCCTTGCATGCTATGAACTTTTTCTTGCCTTGGTTAGTTTCATAAACATGTCTTCTTGCTGATGCTATGTTTATATTGTCATGAAATGACTTGCGGTGAATGAATCGAGCTCGTGAAGTAGTGTACTTGCTGTTGCTGTTTTGCTAGACTGAATCTGTTATTTCGTGATGCTATGTAAACCTGCTGCTACAAGTCATTCTATGCATAATCTGGAGATGTTCACTAAGGATGTTTTGTTATACATGTCTTTCTCTATCCATCCATGCCCCTGGTTTCATTTATAGATTCCTGTAGATCATTGTTATCATGCTCCAAAGTTGCTAAATAATGTTGCTGTCAGCCTATTAACATTAAGTTCAGTTTTCCCATGTGATTTGCTAGTGATCCATGCGCCCTATGAACTTGCTATTGCCATGGTTAGCTTCATAAACATGTCATCTTGCTGTTGGTTGCTTTGGCATGCCATGTATTTCTCTGTGGTGAGTGGTTCAAGCTCACCAACATGCCTACTTATTGTTGTTCCTGCCATGTATGAATCTGTCATATCACTTGCTATGTTTACATGAGTGCCATCATATGTTTTGTGCCCTTTTGGCTCATGGTCAGTAAGGGACTTTTTTCTATGCAATTAGTATATTCATTCCATGCCTTTGTTTGTCATGATAAGTTCCTGTAACACGTTGTTTGATAGATCTAAACATTGCAACCTGATGTTATTTCTGCTAAACCTGAAACTGTTATCATTTGCAATCTTGCCATGTGTGTTTGAGCATGTTCTAGTGATTTTTGGAGATAACTCAGTGTTCATGTTTTTTTATGCTTACCTCTACATCATGACCATGCCTTTTGTTTTCATATTGTGGTGCTGTAGCATGTTGTTTTGATGCTTGCAATATGCCTAGTTGCTGTTTTGGGCAGATTGTTGTTATGTCTTGTTTGGAGTGTATGTGTTGCACCGTTGCTCCGTTTTGAGTGTGCTCTATATGAAACTTGCTTAGAATTGCATGTAGTTTCATATTATCATGTTGCATCCTTGTTTTGAGGTGTTTTCTCGATGTTTGGGTGAATTTTGCATCAATGCCATGTTTGACTTGTTTTCCTCATCTTCTAGGCCGTAGCTCCGAATTAAATGAACTTTATATGTAACTTGACTAGAATCTCATGTAGATCATCTTGGTGCATCTTAACTTGCTGTTTAACAACTTGAACATAAGGTTTATTCAGATCTGGACCAATTTCAAAATTTGCATATGAGGACTTACCGGAATTGTTATATGTTGTTTTCGGGCTCATTTAAACCTGCCTTGATGTGTTGCTTTTGCTTGCATCATCCCTTGCCATGAGTAGCTTCATGTAGTCTTGTCTTGCATCATACTTGTTTGTGCATCATGTCATGTTCATGTGTGGTGTGTTTACCATGTTGTGTGCTTCTTCTCGATAGTTCCCATTTCGTTGCGATCGTGCGGATTCGTTCGTCTACGGTTGGTTCGTCTTCGTGGTTTCATCTTCTTCATGGACTCGTTGTTCTTCCTAGCGGGATTTCAGGCAAGATGACCGTTATCCTGGATCTCACTACTATCATTGCAATGCTAGTTGCTTCGTCCTATCGCTTTGCTGCGCTACCTATCTTTTGCTCATCAAGCCTCCCAAATTGCCATGAACCTCTAACCTTTGACACCCTTCCTAGCAAACCTTTGCTTGGCTATGTTACCGCTTTTGCTCAGCCCCTCTTATAGCGTTGTAAGTTGCAGGTGAAGTTGAAGATTGCTCCATGGTGGACATGTTTATGTTGGGATATCACAATATCTCTTATTTAATTAATGCATCTATATACTTGGTAAAGGGTGGAAGGCTCGGCCTTATGCCTGGTGTTTTGTTCCACTCTTGCCGCCTTAGTTTCCATCATACCGGTGTTATGTTCCCGGATTTTGCGTTCCTTACGCGGTTGGGTGATTTATGGGACCCCCTTGACAGTTCGCTTTGAATAAAACTCCTCCAACAAGGCCCAACCTTGGTTTTACCATTTGCCTCACCATCACCTACATTTCCCTTGGGAGTAATTAACCGAGGGTCATCTTTATTTTAGCCCCCCCCGGGCCAATGCTTGTCTAAGTGTTGGTCCAAACCGAGCGATGTCCGGCGCCCCCTGGGCAACCAGGGTCTATGCCAACCCGAAGTCTGGCTCATCCGGTGTGCCCTGAGAACGAGATATGCGCAGCTCCTATCAGGATTTGTTGGCACAGCGGGCGGCTTTGCTGGTCTTGTTTTACCATTGTCGATATGTCTTGTAAACCGGGATTCCGAGTCTGATCGGGTCTTCCTGGGAGAAGGTATATCCTTCATTGATCGCGAGAGCTTATCATGGGCTAAGTTGGGACACCCCTACAGGGTATAAACTTTCGAAAGCCGTGCCCGCGGTTATGGGCAGATGGGAATTTGTTAATGTCCGGTTGTAGATAACTAGACACCAGATCCGAATTAAAATGCATCAACCATGTGTGTAGCCGTGATGGTCTCTTTTTGGCGGAGTCCGAGAAGTGAACACGGTTTCGGGTTATGTTTGACGTAAGTAGGAGTTCAAGATCACTTCTTGATCATTGCTAGCTTCACGACCGTTCCATTTGCTCTCTTCTCGCTCTTATTTGCGTATGTTAGCCACCGTATCATGCTTAGTCGCTGCTGCAACCTCACCACTTTACCCCTTCCTTTCCCATTAAGCTTTGCTAGTCTTGATACCCATGGTAATGGGATTGCTGAGTCCTCGTGGCTCAAAGATTACTACTACACCAGTTGCAGGTATAGGTTTATGCGATGATCATGACGCGAGAGCGATGTTTGCTTGTTTTGGAGTTCTTCTTCTGCTTCTTCTTTAATCAGGGGATAGGTTCCAGGTCGGCAGCCTAGGCTAGCAGGGTGGATGTCGTTTGAGTTTCTGTTTGTGTTTCATCCGTAGTCGTATGGTGCTCTTATGTAAGATGATGTTGTATTCGCGTGGCATTGTATGCCTTTTGTATGTATCCCCGTCTATTATGTAATGTTGATGTAATGATATCCACCTTGCAAAATTGTTTTCAAGATGCGCTTCTATCCTTGGTGGGACCTTCGAGTTCCTTTAGGATAGGGTCGCATCTTGGGCATGACATCAAGTCTTCTACAAATGCCCGAATCATGGGGTAATACTATGTTTAAGTGTTGTTCTGCTGCTTTCAGTTGCTGATTTTTTTAATAGTTTGGTTGATGATCTTCCAATTTGATTCATGCAGAAAAGGGAAGATTTGTGTGATTTGTATTTCTGGGAAGTTGCTGATGTGGGGGAATGCAACTACGCTGATTATTTGGTTAGCCAAGGAATCCCAATACCAGCAGGTTGGGGTGTTGGACAAGTAATTGAAGGAACGGCAGAAGAGGAAGATGAAGAGTAGAAGGTTAAAGACACAGTTCCTCTAATCATGGCCAAGCAATAGCTGCTGAACGGCCTTGACAGCAATGAGGAGATGAAAGAGCTTGTGAAGATAATGGGCAAAATCGATGTGCTCTATAGGATGATTGTCTCTTTATTTGCAGTGTATGTAGCACTCGTGATGTATTCAGTGGCTACGACATGAGCACTTTGCTGAAACTAGTAATGAGTGAAACCTGTGTAGCAGGCTGGGCATAGTGTTGTGAGCATCTAATGAATTCTATTAACGGAAATCAGGGGGTATCCCCTTTTGCTCATATAAATAAATAGATAGCAGAGGTCCTGTCGGGTCAGCTTTGTTCTCATTCGAAGATGTCGAGCAAATTGCAGTCCAACAGCAAACTATGTCATCAAATTCTAGTTTCACAGCCAAATATGAGTACAACTAAACAACAAATTCATCATGTTTTACTTGTCATACAATCACCAAACACAAATCAGCATACATAACAAGTGATGTTCTCACAGCAAAATACTAAACAACATGTTCATCAGGTTTCAGTTGTCATAGCAAACACAATTTCACATAGTAGATAAAAAACGTCTTCTGACAGGCAAATACGACAAAAGCAATGCAATCATCATCCGCAGCAGCAGCGTCAACATCTTCGCCATGTGTATCAGTCTGAATCGTAATTCCCCACGGTGTCATCTTCTTCTTCGTCCTCAACGTCCTCGAACGTTGGCTTCTTCTTGATCAACTCTTGTATGTCTAAAGCACGACAGGCAATCTTTTCGCCGGCGTCATTGACGTGATGGTTCTCAAAGATATTAGGAACATCTGTGTTATGTTGTACATCAGGAGCAGTGTAAGCATCATCTTGTTGTGCAACTTCATGAAACGAATTCCTTTGCTCAAACCTTTGCAATACTCTCCAGTCATCGCTACGTGCAAATGTGTCTTCCAAGAAAAATATCTGTGTTGCTTGATTTGCCAAAATAAAAGGCTCGTTGGTCTGGTACGCCACCTTGACATTGATGGATTTAAAATAATCATCAGCTCTGGGTTTTGCGATCCTGAAAAAAGGTTATACCAACGACAGCACAACAGAACCACACACTGATGATCCTCGAAACTGGAGATATACTGCAACTGAACAATGTCTATTATGTTAGCATACATTTCAGTTGTCTCTTTGTCATACGTATCCGTGCTCATGATGGCACTGTTTTGTGTCTTCCAGCCTTCGTCTCGTGCAAGGGTGTTGTAGCGCACATCTCCAACAACGCAAGATTCATAATGTCTTACCCGAGTATCAGGACCCATTGCTAGTGAGTAAAGGGCATCATCAACTACCTGCCCATCCTCCCGCATCTTCTTAACCTATGGTTAGAAAATAGACAAGCTGGTCATCTTATGTACTCAATATATTAAAAAAACTGACAGTGCACTTCAAAAGCTTACATGGTTCTTGTACCATTTCGCAAATCCTGCCATAACCAGTTTGTCAATGTTTCTTGGATTTTGCGGCATTAAATCCTCTTTGTACATGCTGCACATATAAGAATGTGCTGCAAGTTTAGTAGATTACGATGTATAAGCTGCAGTACTACACTTACTAGATATAAGGTAGTATCTCAGGACAGTTATTCAACACATACCAAACCATTTTGTCCAAATCTTTAGGTTTGTCCTCTTGTCGACTCTTCCCTGTAACTCGAACAGAATAATCGAAAACATTGAGCCCGGGATTGTCTTCACCCACCTCTTTTCTAAGTTGATCAGCTGTTTCAATGTAATTTGAGCAGAATGTCAACGCTTATGTAGCAATGTAGGCCTATGCAATGGAACCCTCGGGTCTAGCTCTGTTCCTAACATAGCCCTTGAAAGTGCCTAGCCGCCTTTCAATAGGGTACATCCAGCCATACTGTACTGGACCTCTAAGTAGTGCCTCATCAGGTAGATGAACAACCAAATGCACCATCACATCAAAGAAGGATGGAGGATATATCTTCTCAAGGTCGCATATGATAGTTGGTATCTTGTCTCTAAGACGCTCCAAAGCATTTATCCTGATATTTCTACTGCAGAGTTCCCTGAAGAATTGTCCCAACTCTGCAACTGCTCTGTATAAGTTAGGGCGGCCCAATCCTCTAAGGATAACAGGTAAAACTCTTTGAAGTAGGACGTGGCAGTCATGAGTTTTCAACCCTTGTACCTTGTTTCCATCTGCACTGACTCTCCTTTCAGGGTTGGAAGCAAATCCATGTGGGAATCTCCACGTGACAGGACCTCGTAGAATTCTTTTCTTTTTACCTTGTCCAAGACGTACACAGCTGGTGCCATATCCTGTGGTTTACCTTCATCTTGCACCTGCAAATCCTTTCTGATACCCAGGTGTGTCAAATCAATCCTAGATTTTAAGGTATCTTTCGTCTTGCCTTCAATGTTAAGAAGTGTGCCAATAATGCTGTCACATATATTTTTCTCGATGTGCATCACATCAAGATTATGCCGCAGATCCAAATCTTTCCAATACTCCAAGTCCCACAAAGTGGACCTGCGGGTAAACAATAATCTCTCTTCTACCGTGTCACGCTTCCTTTTCCCGCTACCATTACAATGATGGTTTCCTGGTGTAATATGCCTGACCTTCTCTAATTCCACTTGCAACTCATCGGTGGTGAGCCTCTTTGGCGCATCATGGTTTTCATGCTTTGCATTGAACACATGTCTTCGATATTTTCTAGGATGTGACTTGTCCTTGGAAAGGAAACGACGGTGTCCAATGTAACAGATCTTGCTATATTGCGTATGACAGCGGATTCCTGTCACAGCGAACACATGCATTGTAACCATGTGTCGTTCGCCCTGACATAGTGCCCAAAGCCGGATAATCATGGATGCACCAAATTACAACAGCACGCAGAAAGAAATCAGCTGGTGGGCTGCTATATAGGTCTCGAGTGAGAACACCCTTCTATAGCTGTTGAAGTTCCTCCACAAGAGGCTCCATGAACAAATCAAAATCCTTTCCAGGACTTTTTGGACCTGGGATGAGCAAGGCCATCATGTAGTTTGATTCTTTGGTGCAGACATTTGGAGGCATGTTGTAAGGGATAACAAGCACTGGCCACATGCTATATGTGGCGCTCTAGTGGCCAAATGGGTTAAATCCATCTGAAGCTAAGACAAGTCTAATGTTTCTCGGGCCAGCAACAAACTCTTTGTGTTTATCATCGAAGCTTTTCCACTAACTACCATGAGATGGATGGCTCATTACATTCTGATCTCTGTACTCCTGGTTCCTAGAATGCCACAGTACATCCTCTCTTGTTTCAGCATCATGAAACAACCTCTGCAATCTTGGTGTAATTGGAAAATGTCTCAGAACATTATGAGGAACCCTCTTCATAGCATCGCCATCTTTCCATCTTGATGATTTGCATTTCGGGCATTCACTTAAGTTGGCATAATCCTTCCGGAACAGAACACAATTATTTTTACAAACATGGATCATATCATATCCAATTCCAACTGCACGAAGGAAATTCTTCATTTTACTGTAGGTGTGTGGCAGCTCAGACGCATCTGGGAAAGATTTGCGGAAAGCAGCCAACATCGCATCGGATGATTTGTTGGTCATCCGCTCAGATGTCTTCACCTGAAGAAAGGTGACCATAGCTAAGAATACTGACAGCTTATTTCCTGGGGTGACAACAACGTTGCATTGTTCCAACATGCGGGCCCACCGTTTTTCTTCTGCAGGTGAAAGTTCACGGAATGCACGAGCATTTCGTAGCATTGTTTCAATGTTGGTCAAACTCACTGGCTCCGCCACAACCACCACCTCCTCCTCCTCTTCCACCTGAGCATCAGGCAGATCAAGATGGTGATCCGCTACTTCCACGTAGTCAATAACATTGACGTTCACAGCTTCACCATGATGAACCCACCTAGTATATGTGACCGACATCCCATACAAGTGTAGATGATTTTGCACAGTTGACTGGGGTCTTGTAACTGAATTCATACAACTGCTACACGGGCAGAGCACATGTGATTTCGGACCACCGTACTCAGCTCTAATAAAGTTCATGAAGTTTTCAACCCCCTCGACATATGCAGCGAAGAATCTTCGAGCAGAAGTTATCCAAGTCCTGTCCATCTGTTAGACATACAAATTAGTTCTTCTACTAGATATTACAGGAAAAACATATATGCTTTTTTATGAAGTCCAGAAAAAAAAAACCTAGGTTGATGTCTAAAGCTATGGCAAGATATTTGGACGAGCAGATCTATGTAACGAAACATATGTAAAGCTAATTCAGCAAACAGATTTGAGTGCTAAATTATGGCAGGCTGTTTCGGCAGTCAATCAGCCCGAGCACACAACCATCATACTATCGAAGGCCATCGCAACAACAAAGATCGAGTATAAAACGGTGTACAACTATTTCACCTAATAGATTGGCTACTAGACCATGGCAATCTGCGTCACAATAAATATATGGCAGGATATTTTAGCAACTAATCGGCCTTGGCATGCCATCTCAGCTAAGCAGATTGAGTGCAGAACAGGGCAAGGAAGCTTCTTAAGCAGAGCATATTGACAGTAAACTACTTCGGCAAACAGTGAGATTAATAGCGTCTATCAGCTAACATTCAACGCTACACCGACATGAACGGGGCCTCAGTCTAGAATGCGCGTACCGTGGGAGAAGCTGACTGCCATGCGTCTCCACACGAACGTCGCCAGCGGTGGCGGCGCTGACCGCCGTGCACCTCCACAAGAACGTAGCCAGAGGTGGCGGCGCGGCTAGAGGACGGCAGTCTACGAGAGCGTATTGTGGGAGCGAGAGGATCGCCGTGCGTCCCCTCGACGAACCGCGGCGCCGATGTATCGGTGCGGCGGGGAGGGCGGCTTTGGCGGAGCGAATGGAGTGGAGGGGGGACGGGGGGAGGGGGGTTGGGGGAATATTTGGCCGAAGGGCGTTGAATCGAATTTGGGGGGAATTTTTGTGGGGGGGGGGAGGATTTTTGCGCGGTCGGCGGGGGGAGTTTGGCGCATGGTCGGTTTCTCCAAGTGCAGTCCCACGTGTCAGTGAAGAGGCAAGCCGAAGCGCGTTCCGTTTGCGTGAGGCGTGTGCAGGACCGAACATGTGTGGGGTGCAATGCGACCGTGACAGGAGTGCTGTGAGTGTACTGCCTTTTTTCCTTTTAAACTAGGTGCTTCGCCCCCTCAAAAAAAATGTTGCTTCGCGCGATCCATCGATACTACTACTAGTAATCCGGTAATCCCGACTAAAACGGCACGGCCGGGTCTTTTCCCGCGCGATATGCTGGGAGGTTGGCTTAGTTGGGTTTTTTAGATTTGTCTCGGTTCAATAAAAAGCAGAGTTGGTGATGATGGTGTGCCTGTCATCCTGCAATATAGGCCGTCCGATCTATATCTAACGGATAGGAAGGAAACAATGACAATTTACCCGCACTCCTCTCCACATTTGTAGATAAGGCTTTCCCTCGTTCATCCTTTTCTCCCACAAGATCTTCATCTTCGATGCACTAGTACTCCTACAATATGTATATTGTTGTGAAAGTTCATATAATGAAAACACGGCAGATTTTCATTACATTTCGAACTTTTATAAGACAGAAAAATAAAAGAAACCCGACCCCAAACCTATTCTACGGCGGCGACCGACGTCCTCCATCTGCGATCTCTATGTACGGGGGCGGGGTTCAAGACCCGTGAAGTGAAGGTGCGGTCTCCGGCGAGGAAGAGTAGAACACGGGATACGGACCGGCCAGTTGGCACACCATGCCCTGCCGCCTCCCATGCCCTACTCATCCTCGGAGGAGTCCCCGACCTCGGCGGTGCCGGACGTTGGACGGCGGCAAGTAGGACGCGTGGCTGACGGTGCTCCCGTCGTCGGCCGCCAGCGTGGCCACCGTTTGTGCGGTCGCGTCCGCGTCCGGCTACACTGCTATTGCGTCGCGAGAGGCGACTTGAGCGAGGGTGGCGACCTCGAGCTTCATCCCCGAAGACAAGCTCTCTCGCAGAGCGTTCGCACTTGCGGTCATGGCGGATGTGGTGTCAGGTAGGAGGACGATGCGCTATGGTGTGGAGGTTAGCTGGGCGTTGCCGCTTTAAGTAGCACATTCCGGTGAGGCCAAGCGTCTGAGTGCATCATTAAGTCGCCGGAGTTGGTTCCTCAGGCACCGAGCCTCTTAACAACGACATACGAACGAACGGCATGAATTCGGGCAGCTAGCGCCGGCTGGGAACGCACCACATGACACCGCGAGGGACGAGGGCTTTGGTGTGCCAGTGTAGTCAATTGCGGTCGTGGCAACGTTGGAGATGCCCTTTGCTCAAATGCGATCCCCGCATGTCATCGAAAAAGCAAGACGACCCGACATGGTCTCAGGTCTAGAGGATGCAGTTGGTCACGCTACACCACTCCACGGACGCGTCGCGGCGCCCCGTGCATCCACGACGAGTCAGGTGTTGGGGTGTGTTTGGATTGTGGCCAAAGTGCACCTTACCAAAATTTTGGTCATGACCCAAAGATTGGTCTTTGTTTGGATGGTTGCCATTTCTTTGGCATGCCAATGAACTCTAGCCAACTCTAGTTCATTTTTCTTGCCAATGTCGGCCAAATCATGGGCAACCAATACCTCAACCAAAATTTTGGCTACCCCAATGCTTTGATGGGGCAACCTCGGGCACAAACCAAACATACCGTTGGTCGTGCCACAGCACAAACGCCACCCTCGGCACACTAAAACCGACCGTGTCTATCGATGATATGAGCGTGTCACGCACCGCGGTCGCTGTGTCCAGAGGTGGTGCTGGAGCTGCGCCCCGTTGTTGGCCCCAAAGATCCACATGAACGGTTGTCGGTGGCGAGGAGGTCGTGGGCCAGCTCCTGCATTGGACTAGTCTGTGCTATGTCGTCCCGACGGGTGTGCCCCACATGTCGGTTTCCCTGTTTTCCCGGCCATATTCGAGCGTCAGTGCTCCGCGTTGCGCATTAGGCCTTTCACTATGTAGGCCAAGCGAGACAACTTATTGTTTATTTGAGCCGTTCAAGTGTAACCATGTGGCGTTTGCTTATTTCTCATTCCTCTCCAACCCTCTTCTCCATCGATCATGTCGCCCTCCAGTCGAGTCCATCCTCCCGCATGCCTCATTTGAACATTCCGCCGAGTATCATTCGCATGTACCCACCCTAGTCCTCTTTCAATAGATCTCCGGACCCCGAGATGAAATTGAGAGGGAACGAGTGGGGGCACGTGATACCTAAGGCGGATTCAAAATTTTGAACCGGTGATCATAGCATCCGCAAATCATATAAAGGGTATTCAATGTTCGTTTCGTTTTTGAACATACAATATACTCCCTCCTATCCTTTCTACCTTACATATAAGTTTTATGTGTAGTCAAAGTATCTCTACTATGATAAAAAAGGTATCAACATTCAACAACGCCCAATCAATATTGTTAGATTCGTACGTACTCCTAGATTTGTACTCGAGATGGTTTCCAATTTGACTATTGTTAAGATTAATAGTACTCCTTTCACATAGGTGAGTAAGTCATCTTAGGATGTGCACCGTGACCAAGGAGGAGGGGAAAACGAGAGATATTAATGTTTATTTGCTAATTAATAGTATTGCATGCAATGAACTAACCACTGCATGTTATGTTTGATAATCTCAGGTCATTAAAAGCATGCACACCCTCATCTCTTATTGGTTCATATGTAAAGAAACAAGAAACGAGGTAGAAGTTAATGCACCGCGCCTACGTGTTTTGGGATGATTTGGTTTTCGTAAGATGACTTACACACCTAGACGGAGGGAGTACGCGAGATGTATAATGTGAAAATTATATCATTGGAAACTCCTTTCACATACGAAATTGACCATATGCTTTGTGTAAGTTGCATGTCATATATTATTACTCTAACATTTGGTCAAAGTTAGCCTCGAAAAAGCATTAGACCCTGTATGCTTTGTGCAAGTTGCATGTCATATATTATTACTCTAACATTTGTGTAAGTTGCATGTCATATATGATTACTCTAACGTTTGGTCAAAGTAGTATAGTGGAAGTGGATCCTCTGACGTAGGTATCCCTGCCTTACCCTCCCTTTCGGTCACTTACTGGTGGACCCCATGCTTGCTAGACCCCGCATGTTAGTTACTCAATGGGTTCGGCCATGTCAGGGGATCCTCATCCGTAGTATACTTCCTCTGTTTTTATTTACTCCGCATAAAACGGAGGGAGTAGTGGTATAATAAATGACGCGGGCGGGGGAGGGGGAGGGACGTCGGTTTGCTCTCAACTGCGGTCCCACAAGCGAGCCAAAACGCAAGACGAAGCGCGTTCCATTCGGTGAGCAACGTGGAGGGTCCAGCGTGCCGGGCTGCAACGCGAACGTGACAAGAGCGATGCACAGTCAAAACCGATTGACCAGTCGTCACCGGAACCACTATTCACACCAGAACCTTCGCTGCTCGGCCTACGCCAGCCACTGCCCTAAAACCACACCAAATCTCCAGCCCATTCCCCCACCTTTCGATCCCCTAGCCCGCATCAAGCGTCCCCTAGTTCGCCGGAAAGCCATGGTGCGCCGCAAGATCACTTACTACAAGATGTTAACGTCGGAGTGCCACGCAAAAATCGTGGCAGCGGTCGGTGCCACAGACCTCCGTTCCCAAGCTTGCTTTGCAGTGGGCCAATCCCCGAGTTCTCTGGAGCCAAGCTACGAGGAGGAGGAAGCCGATCCAATGTTCACTGCGGAGGTCGCGGCGCAGAAGGCCCCCGATGGGTATGAGACAATGGACGTCGACTTCGTGTCGGCGTCCAAGTCCCCCATGGTGCAGGCGGACCAGCGGTTCAACATGGCGATACTAAAGGAGGACCGGGAGGCAGAGGCTCAACTCGAAAGGGAGCGCACGCATGCCGCTGCCATCGAGGCTCTCCTGCAGGCGGAACCAGATGTCGGGGATGTGAACCGGGCGGCGGAGGCTCAACTTGAGGCGGAGCACACGGATGCCGCTGCCATCGAGGCCCTCCTGCAGGCGGAACCGGACGTCCTGGACATGAACCGGGCGGTAGAGGCTCGACTCGACGCAGAGGGCGCGGATGCCGCTCTCATCAACGCCCTCCTGCGGGCGGAACCGAAAGTCCTGGACTTGAACCGGGCGGTAGAGGCTTGACTCGACGCGGAGCGCGCAGATGCCGCTCTCATCGACACCCTCCTGCAGGCGGAACCGGAAGTCCTGGACTTGAACCGGGCGGCAGAGGCACGACTCGACGCGGAGCGCTCGAATGCCGCTGCCATCGAGGCCCTCCTGCAGGCGGAACCGAACGTCCTCGACTTGAACCGGGCTGTGCTCTCGTCCGTGCAGAGCGCCCGCATGCTCCGCTTGAACGAGTAGCTGGAGGCCGAGGACAACCACGGTGCGGAGACACACGTCGGCAACGACGGCTGGATCGCGCCGGCAGCCGAAGACAACGAGGCCGTCTCTTTCCGCGAGCAGTGAGAGTTTTTCTTTATGTTGTTGTTTTTATTATTATGGATCTTTTGCTGTGTAAAAACATACTATTTGTTATGCTAGTTGCCTGAGTCTACCATTTCAGGCTGTTGGATGAATATCCTACGTCTCCTAACCCTTCTTTCCTTCTTCCTCACCTCTTCTTCTTCCCCAATAGACCACCGACGGGACGTACGGATACTCCGGTTGGATAAACATACTCTATGAACGAAAATTATGTGTCAGCGATAGGATGGCTGAGTTTGGGTGCGTTCCCTTGGTTGGGTTTGCGGTGTGCAGCAGCGAAGTGTGAGGGTGCGGTGCGACCGCCGCATGCAGGAGGGACCGTGTGAGGATGCGGTGCGACCGCGACAGCCGTGCGCAAGTGTACCTTCTTCTCATTTTGAAAACTTTAGGCAAGCTTGGCAAAAATGTGTGGCGAAGTTTGGCAATGCAAGGCCTAGACCCAAACAGGATAAGTATGTACTACCTCTGTCCGGGTTTATTGGTCCCCATTGTATTTCGTGCCAAATTTTGACCCTAGATTAAACTAAGAAAATGTTCACGCATGTCACCAAACATTATATTTTTCAAAACTATGTTCAAATACGAATCCAATGAGATAATTTTTCTTGACATGCATTAACATTTTGTTAGTTAAATCTTTAGTCAAAATTTGGCACAAACTATAAAAGGGACCTATAAACCAGGATGGAGGTAGTACGTACTAGGAGTACTAGTGTTAAAAAAGAAAGGCGGGGTTTTCCTTTGATACAAATCCTCGTTTCACGTGTCAATTAATGCGTATTTTTTCTCTCGAAAGACCAAAGAGCTAACCATTTCACTCCTCATCGCTTGATTAATGCAGCGCCATGCAAATGAACCTTCTCACTTCCGCATGCGTGCAGGGGATATTAATGTCCTTGGTTGCTAACCCCATCAATTTTGCCTCGATTAGAGTTAGTGGCCCTTTGCAAATTGTAATTTTGATATACTGGCCTTGTGTACAAAAAAATGTAGGTAGTAACTTTATTTGAATTCCTTGCCCATTGCGGTGACGTCAACGACTTTTTTTTGTGGTTTGGCGAAGTGCGTTCGACGGAGAACACCATTGAGGGAGACCACGGTAAGTCGTTCGCAAGTGCCGCCTGCAAGCCGAGACAACCGCCTTACTTGCATCCAGGAAGTCCTTTACTAGTACTACTACTAGGAGTAGTAGTGCGGTGAGATGGTTTCTCGAAGAAGACGATGGAGAAGCGGAGTCAGCGAAGAGTGAAATGATAGTTGCTTCGTCCGTGCTTTGTGATTTGACGCCTCACTGCTTTGTGATTTGTGATAGAAGGGACAGGGGAGTAGACTCTGTGCTCTATACTGTACTACTCCTACATGCGTCCAAGCATGGGAGAAAGAGGAGAGACGTTGCAATTTTCTATTCCTTCAATCAATCAATCAGGTAGCTTCGGTTCCATCTTTTTGGCTTTGGCAACGCCGTCCACAATGGTTCCCACGATGCCAAAAGCTATTTTCACATTTGGCTACACATTGTGGATTCCCTTAACCATACCACTTGGTTTTGCTCCTGTGTGCTATCTATACAAATCTCAATTATATTGATCTAAAAAATTATAGAATCAAAGATTAGTAAAAAGGAGGTGATTTTGCCGCGCGGATGGCGGGGGAGGTTTCTTATTTTTGGAGGATGTTGTCCTGGCGGTTTGCTAACATGCGGTCCCACGTGTCAGTGCTTTACCAAGCTGATCCACATCCCACATGAGGCACAACAACGGCAGAAGCAACACGTGGTTAAGTTGAAGAAGATGAGGGAGAAGCGACCAAGCTGATCCTCGTCCCACATGAGGCAGAACAACGGCAGAAGCAACACATGGTTAAGTTGAAGAAGATGAGGGAGAAGTGGGATTCAGCAAAGAGTGAAATGATGGTTGCTTCGTCCCTCCAACTTCTTTTTTTAGCACTATTACTTCGTCCCTCCAACTTAACTGCGGGAAAGGTGCAGCTTTGTGATTTGACGCCTCATTCCTCATTACTACACCGGCGCCATGACTGGGGTGCTTCACCCCGGCTGCTCTGCACTGTATTCCGATATGGCACGTGGACCCGGTAGCCTGATGTCCCACATGTCGGCGAAAGGACTAGAAGATTTATGAAAGCGAGCGCTCCACTCTTACAACGGAGGAGTAGACGACACGACGGCCTAGTGAACTGTCACTTGTACTGTATAGCACTATAGTTTTGCTGTTTCGCACGATCCATCGATACAAACCTGATTAAACAGGAAAGGGCGGGATTTTTCCCGCACGGTAGATGATACTGGCCATACATTTCAAAGGCAATTTTAATGTATGCAAACTAAATAATTATAAGTAACAATATGATATCTAGTAAAAACTAAAAACACATATGATTTATTGTGTTAGAGTGTAGTAGCAGTGTTGTATTGCATAGTTGTTAGATGTAACATGCGAGAACGTGTAGAGATGTAGTTTTGGAGGGCCTACAGAGAGAAAAGCGTAGTATGGTCGCCGAACTTCAGAATAAGCTGATTACGGTCACTATATACGTTTTGCGGTGATTATCCGGTCACTTGCTCATAGTTCAGCATCGGATTGCACTCTGTTGACCAGCCAAATAGTCTACGTGGCGCCATGTTGACTAGTTAAATTGACCATGTTCCTTGTGGGTCCCACCTGTCAGTTCGCATAGGGAAAAGGTCAGATAAACACAAATTTATGCAGGCGCGGCAAGGCTCCAACCCGTGCGCGGGAATCACCTGGTTGTGTATGTGTCTGTCAGGGCCTGATGTGTGCGCATGCACGTGTAGGTTGAGCACTTGAGCGTGAGAGTGTGTGTTGGTCGTGTGGTGTACTGGTGTGTGCATGCATGCGTGTGTGTGTGTGCGTGTGAGTGTTGCGTGCGTGCGTGGCTGCGTGTGTATGTGTGAGTGTTGCGTGCGTGTGTGGGTGCATGTGTTTGTGTGAGTGTTGCGTGGATGGAGTTCATGTGCATGCGTGCGTGTGTGTATAATCACCACACCAGCTCCTGTGTGTTAAAACAGACGGCTCAGCATACCAATACAAGGCCACCTTGTCCGCTGTGCCCGCGGTCATGACTTCGCACCACCGTCAAAATATTTTTTTGTCATTTGTTTTCATTCTTACTAGCAAGATGCCCGTGCGTTGCACGTAACATCAAAATGCATTTGTATGACTTGTTTATCTTGTGAGAGAAAATGATGAACGAGGGAAGGCCTTATTTGCAAATGTGGAGAGGTGTGTGGGTACCTTTTTGCAAAACTGTCATAGTTTCTTTCCTATCCGTCAGATATAAATCGGACGACCTATATTGCAGGATGGCAGGCACACCATCATCACCAACTCTGTTTTTTATAAGAATGTATTTTATGTATTTTATAATAGTGTAGATGTAGAGTAGGTACAAGTCGATAGGTGGGCATGATGTTAGTGAGATAATGTGATGCAACACTAGATCAGGTGCCACATGGAGCGTTCAACTGGTTAACTAGTCATGTCATGAGCAAATACAAAGTTGTACGGTGAGCCCGTGATTGTATAATAACCACTAAACATAAACGGTGACCGTAATGAGTGGATTATGAAGTCCAATGTATGTATCGTGCTTTCACTTCAAATACAATTATCATCATTGCATATATAGCGAGAGAAAGATGAAACACGCGTGAATTTTCTGGGGGCTTACTTTTAGGGGACATGGAGATAGTTTTGTGTGCATACGTGAAAGGGGCGTACAGGGGGGGTATGCGATGGAGAGAGAGATGCTCTTCGTTTCTCTTTATTATGACTAACTTTGTATATAGTATAAAAATATACAAATTCATAGTGCAGAATAAATATCATTGTGGGCACAATGCAATGCAAATTACCGTTCGCACTCCTTCATATAACTTTGTAATATTGTATATATGTGGAAACTCTAAAATAATTTTTTGGCCACACTTTATTCAAAAGGAATGTTGTATGCGAAATAAACATGAAGAGAGGGCTTTTTAGATCAATGGGGTACGTGATGTAACATGTGTGAATGTGTAGTTGATGCATTTGGCGGGGCCTAGAGAGGTATGTGTGTGTATTCCATATTCGAGAGAGGCATGGATAGAGGGGCCGACGGGGGGGGGGGGTGGGAGAGATAGCACGAAAAATGAGGGTGGTCTAGAGAGAGAGAGAGACGAATATGACGTCACGACAAGAGATTCCATTCCCTTGAGTGTGTATATGCAAGGGGGAGGGAATAGAGGCACCAGGAGAATTTTTCTGTGTGTGTGGTGTTTGTGTTGGTATGTGTGGGTGTGAGAAGATAATGAGACGTGGGGGCAGAGGGTGTGTCACCGCGTGAGGTCCGGTGGGTCAAGGTGAGACCCTTTGTTCGGTTCCGTCCTGCGCCACATTGATCGGCCCATGACATATTTAGGAAGACCCATGGATGACTAGTCGTACAAGACAAAGATAGCAGAATTGTGAAGGACTCTGTGTCCACTGACAAAGCCAGCTAGGATTTGTAACCCTTGGTTCTCGGAGTAAGGTAACCCCTCTATCTCTGATATTACTATTCATCCAACCTAACTTTAAGGGGCATCCTACAGAATCCTCTGCTAGAATCATACTCGTCGATTAGGAAGAGAGGTGTGAGATAATGCGTGACAGACAGGCGTAAAGATAATGTGTGTACATGAGACACGTAGGCAGGTCTGATGATGTTATGTACCAAGGGTAGGGTCATGGACCTATCCAGGATACCATGCCCAAGGACATCCTTAGACGAAGCTACCTTTCAGTCGACCAAGAGAGGCTCCACTCGACCGGCTAAGAGACACTCGACCATGAAGACTCACTCGACCATCAGAAGTTCAGGATCTACTCTGCATCTAAACGGTCTGTAATTAAGTAGTCTTAATGGTCATGATGGCACTTTATTCAGGGCGTTACCAGTAACGCCCGACCTTAATGTACTTTAACCCTCTGCTAATGTGGGCTGGCTGGGGTCTTGGCGTCCTCTATATAAGCCACCCCCCTCCACTGGTAGAAGGGTTCGCACCCCTGTAACTCGTATACACAGAGATCAGTCGACCGCCTCCGGGCTCCGAGACGTAGGGCTGTTACTTCCTCTGAGAAGGGCCTAAACTCGCTAAACACTTGTGTGTACAACTACTCCATAGCTAGGATATTGCCTCTCCATACCTACCCCCCATTCTACTGTCAGACTTAGGACCACGACAGTTGGCGCCCACCATGGGGCAGGTGTCTTGGCGACTTTTTTGGAGAAGTTGCAATTTGTCCGATCGCCTTCATCATGGTTTCCGGCGGAGCTCTGGTCGAGGAACACGAGATCCGTCTCGGTGTGCTCACTTTCATCGCCGACGACTCCGCTTGGCTCCAGGAGGCACCACTCGACATCGACGCGCTCCCCGTCCGCGGGGCGACGCACTTTCGGGCGTGTGTCCGCGGCGTCCTGCTGCGGCAGCCGTCAACTCCATTCCGGTCGACTCCTGCGCCGTCCTCCCTCCCTGTCTCCCACCAGCGCAAGCGCTCTGGTCGGTCGAGGCTCCAGCAATGGGTGAGACACGCAGTGGCTCGCCAATCGGCCACCACCCAAGTCGCGGCGATTGAGCCTGACGAATCTCTCTACGGCCTGTTCGACCTGTCGACTGGCTCCGTAGAGACTGCATCCGAGTGCAATAGCAGTGATCCAGCGACGGAGGTCCTGATGGTCAACGGGCCCCGTAGTCCTCCCGGTTTCCCCCGCGGCGACGGGATGGACGACGAGGACGACCCCGCTCAGGCCCATGAAGATTACCAAGCCGAGCCGCTCACTTCCCAGCAGAGGGAAGAACTTCGCCGCCAGAACATGGATGCCCTGCATACTCCCATCGCAGGAGAAACACCTGAGGCTCGTGCCCTAGAAGAGGCGCGTTTAGCCAACCTGGCTGAACGCACTCGACTGGAGAACCTTCAGCGAGCACTCGACAAGCGCGCGCGTCAACGAGTTACCAACTCCAACCGTCGTCAGCTCTTTCCGCAACCGACTCAGGTATATCGAACCCCAATTCAGAATTTAGCAGCTGCAACCTGCATAGCAGAGTCAATTCAGCCCTCCCAGTCGGAGGCTGGAAGAGGCTTGATGCAGATCAGAGATTTGCTCCGGGCGGCAGGAGATCAGAATTCAGCGGTGTCACAGTCGTGCAACAGGATTCACAGTCGATCCGTCGCTGCGAATACTGTTCAGTCGGCTCACAGTCCAAGGTCGCCTCCGAGGCGCGTGGGGCGTGAAGGCCGGCGGGAGCACTATGATGATCGATTTGATCGTGATGACAGGCGTCGAGTGCCCACTCCTCCTCCGAGAAGTGGGTTTAACGCCCATCGGCAGCAAGGTGATAGACGCCAGCTCAGTGTTGGGCGGAGAGCTCCAGTCGACCCCAGAGAGCCAGGCTTTGACGCGAGATCCATCATCATGCAAGGTTTGGTTGACCGGAACAGAGCTCATAGAGGTGGTCATGACAGAGATGTGCCCACAAGCAGCCGAGTCCACGTTTCAGGTCCAGAATGTTTTAGCAGGGCAATCAGGGCCGCAGTGATACCCCCCAACTTCAGGTTGGCGACTGGGGTGAGTAAGTTCACCGGAGAGTCTAAGCCTGAAACTTGGCTCGAAGACTACCGAGTGGCTGTTCAGATTGGTGGCGGTAATGACGAGGTGGCCATGAAGCATTTGCCACTTATGCTAGAGGGTTCGGCCAGGGCGTGGTTGAATCAGTTAGCTCCCAGCAGCATTTACACCTGGGAAGATCTTTCTCGAGTGTTCGTCAGGACGTTTAAGGGAACTTGCAAGCGACCTGCCGGATTGACTGAGCTACAAGTTTGTGTACAAAAGTCGAGTGAAACACTGAGGGATTACATCCAGAGGTGGATCACTTTGCATCATACTGTAGAGAATGTGTCAGATCATCAAGCGGTTTGCGCCTTCAAGGATGGCGTCAAGAACAGAGAGTTGAGCCTGAAGTTTGGTCGAACTAGAGATATGACCCTGAGTCGGATGATGGAAATAGCCACCAAGTACGCCAACGGCGAAGAAGAGGACCGACTCCGGAGCGGCAAGTACAAGCCGAGTCAGTCGGATAAAGGAAACTCCAGTTGGAAGCAAAAGCGGAAGGCCGAGCCAGCAGCTCCTGGAGAGGCTCTGGCCGTGACACAGGGCAAATTCAAAGGGAAGCCCAAAGGATCTTGGAACCCCAAGAAGGTGAAAGATAAGGAAGGTAATGACGTGATGGATCTGCCGTGTCATATCCACACGAAGAAAGACGAAGAGGGTAACTTCATCTACCCAAAGCATACCACTCGCCAGTGCCGGCTCTTAATCCAGCAGTTCAAGGGAAACAGCCGAAGGACAAAGAGAAGGAGTCGGACAAGGCTGAGGACAAGGAGGACAGTGATGGAGAGTACCCTCATGTCAACTCCACTCTGATGATTTTTGCTGATGTAGAGAGCAAAAGTCGACTGAAAGTGATCAACCGTGAGGTCAATATGGTTGCCCCGGCGACACCAAACTATCTGAGATGGTCGCAAACTACCATTACTTTCGACCAACCTGACCATCCTACTCATATTGCCACCCCTGGGTGGCAAGCACTGGTGGTCGACCCAGTCGTCGAAGGCACTCGACTGACGAAGGTATTGATGGATGGCGGCAGCGGGTTGAATATACTGTATGCAGAGACTATCAAGGGAATGGGCATTCCGATGTCCAGGCTCAGTTCCAGCAACATGAGTTTTCACGGAGTCATCCTAGGAAAGAAGGCCGAGTCACTCGGCCAAATAGCCCTGGATGTGGTGTTCGGCGACTCGAAGCATTTTCGCAAAGAGAAGCTGACATTTGAAGTCGTGGATTTCCGAAGCGCCTACCACGCTATCTTGGGAAGACCAGCCTACGCCCGCTTCATGGCTCGACCATGTTATGTGTACCTCAAGTTAAAGATGCATGGCCCCAAAGGCGTGATCACCGTCACTGGCAACCGGAAGAAAGCAGAAGAGTGTTTCCAGAAAGGCTCAAAGATTGCGGATGACCAAATAACAGTGGTAAGCTAGAGGGATACAAGAAGAATGCAGATCCAAGTGATTTACTGCGGGCCAAGAAGCCCGCCACAGTGTCAGCATTTCAGTCATCCGGTGAGATGAAGCCAGTTCACATCCACCCGACTGACCCCAATGCAGCTCCGACGCATATATCCACAACGCTTGACTCTAAATAGGAAGAAGCGCTCATCCAGTTCCTCCGTGAGAACTGGGACATCTTCGCATTGAAGCCAGCTGACATGCCGGGTGTTCCCAGGGGACTGGCTGAGCATCGCCTTAGAGTCGACTCAAAAGCAAAACCTGTTAAGGAACATCTTCGACGGTCCGCTGTTCAGAAGAAGAAAGCCATTGGCGAAGAGGTGGCTCGGCTTCTTGCAGCAGAGGTATACCACTCCGAGTGGCTCGCCAATGTCGTCATGGTCCCCAAAAAGGACAATTCCCTTCGTATGTGTATTGATTTCAAACATATCAATCGGCCCTGCCCGAAAGATCATTTTCCTCTCTCTCGCATCGACCAAATTGTCGACTCGACCGCAGGATGCGAGAGATTGTCTTTTCTAGACGCTTATTCCGGGTATCATCAGATCCGTCTGTATGGGCCTGACGAAATCAAAACAGCTTTCATCACTCCATTCGGGTGCTTCTGCTATATCACCATGCCTTTCGGCCTCAAGAATGCCGGAGCCACGTTCATGAGAATGATTCAAAAGTGTTTACTCACTCAAATCAGTCGGAATGTGGAAGCGTACATGGATGATATAGTGGTCAAGTCGCGAAAAGGTTCCGACCTGTTGACTGACTTAGCTGAAACATTTGCCAATCTCAGGAGGTATGATATCAAGCTCAATCCTTCAAAGTGCACATTCGGAGTACCTGGCGGAAAGTTACTCGGTTTTCTCGTTTCCGAACGAGGAATCGATGCTAACCCAGAAAAAGTTGGCACCATACTCCGAATGAAACGCCCTGTGCGTGTGCACGACGTCCAGAAACTTACTGGATGCTTGGCCGCGTTAAGTCGATTCATCTCTCGCCTCGGTGAAAAGGCGTTGCCCCTTTACCGACTGATGAAAAAGGCAGACAAGTTCGAGTGGACTCCAGAAGCTGATGCAGCGTTTGCCGAGTTAAAAACTCTGCTCTCCACCCAGCCGGTGCTTGCTGCTCCAATCAGCAAAGAGCCTCTGTTGCTTTATATTGCAGCCACAGGACAAGTCGTCAGTACAGTACTTACGGTCGAGCGGGAAGAAGAAGGGAAAGCCTTCAAAGTTCAGCGCCCAGTGTATTATCTCTCTGAAGTTTTAACCCCATCGAAGCAAAGATATCCTCATTATCAGAAGCTCGTATATGGGATCTACATGACCATGAAGAAGGTTGCTCATTATTTCTCTGATCATGACATTACAGTCGTCAGCGACGCACCATTGTCAGAAATTCTGCACAACAGAGATGCAACTGGTCGAGTGGCTAAATGGGCGATTGAACTCCTTCCCCTTGATATCAAATTCGAGGCAAAGAAAGCCATTAAGTCCCAGGCTATAGCAGATTTCCTTGCCGAGTGGATTGAGCAACAACAGCCGACTCAAGTCCACTCGGAGCATTGGACCATGTTCTTTGATGGCTCTAAGATGTTAAATGGTTCTGGTGCTGGGGTTGTTTTGGTTTCCCCCCGAGGAGACAAGCTCAGATATGTGCTCCAGATCCACTTTGATTCCTCCAACAATGAAGCAGAATATGAAGCACTCTTGTATGGATTACGCATGGCCATTTCACTCGGCGTCCGTCGCCTTATGGTCTACGGCGATTCAGATTTGGTGGTCAATCAAGTAATGAAGGAGTGGGACGTTAGAAGCCCAGCCATGACTGGATACTGCAATGCAGTGAGGAAGCTCGAAAAGAAGTTCGAAGGGTTAGAGCTCCACCACATACCCCGACTAAAAAATCAAGCAGCTGACGATCTGGTGAAGATAGGATCCAAGAGAGAAGCCATCCCTAGTGATGTGTTTTTGGAACATATCCACACTCCGTCAGTCGTAGAAGATCCTTTTACCGATGAAGCCCCGCAGCCTAAGAGTGTCACGGACCCGACTGAGGTTGAAGTCCCAGCAGTGGTCGACCTGATCATGGAAGTTCTTGTGATCACTCCAGATTGGACAGTACCATATATCGCGTATATCTTGAGGAAAGAGCTCCCGGAGGACGAAGAAGAGGCTCGACAGATCGTCCGCCGATCTAAAGCCTTTACTGTGATAAAGGGACAGTTGTACAGAGAAAGCGCGACTGGAGTTGGTCAGAAATGCATAACGCCAGAGGAAGGTCGAATAATCCTTGATGACATCCACTCGGGGACCTGTGGCCATCATGCGTCCTCTCGGACCATCGTGGCCAAAGCATACCGAGCCGGGTTTTATTGGCCAAGAGCGAACGAAATGGCGAAGGAGATAGTCGACAAGTGCGAGGGGTGTCAATTTTATTCCAATATGTCACACAAGCCCGCGTCAGCTTTGAAGACTATACCACTCGTCTGGCCCTTTGCAGTGTGGGGTTTGGATATGGTCGGCCCTTTGAGAACAGGCAGAAGCGGTTTTACCCATGTGCTGGTAGCAGTCGACAAGTTCACTAAGTGGATCGAAGCCAAACCCATCAAGAACCTCGATGCCGGTACTGCTGTCAGCTTCATCAGAGAATTGATATTCAGATATGGGGTCCCGCACAGCATCATCACTGACAACGGGTCAAACTTCGACTCCGAAGAGTTCAGAGCCTTCTGCACATCCCAGGGCACACGAGTCGACTACGCTTCAGTCGCTCACCCACAGTCGAATGGACAAGCTGAACGAGCCAACGGTTTGATCCTCAAAGGGTTGAAACCCCGTTTAATGCGTGATCTTAAGCATGCGGCTGGTGCATGGGTCGACGAACTTCCCTCAGTGCTTTGGGGCTTAAGGACCACGCCCAACCGGTCGACTGGGAGAACTCCATTCTTCTTGGTCTACGGGGCTGAAGCAGTCTTACCGAGTGACCTTCTCCACAATGCTCCCCGAGTCGAGCTCTACACTGAAGCAGAAGCAGAACAAGCGCGGCAGGATGCAGTCGACCTGTTAGAGGAAGAGAGGGAGATGGCTCTGATCAGATCGACAATTTACCAACAAGACTTGCATCGCTTCCATGCCAAAAACGTGAAGAGTCGAGCCTTCCAGGAAGGAGATTTAGTTCTCCGAGTGGATCAGCAGAAACCACACAAGCTTGCTCCTTCTTGGGAAGGTCCCTTCATCGTCACCAAGGTTCTCCACAATGGAGCATACCGTCTTTACAATGTCGAGCATCAGATCGACGAGCCCCGAGCTTGGAACGCGGAACTTCTCCGTCCCTTTTACACCTAAGTATTCACTCAGACGAGTTGTAATAAAAGTACTTCTGTAGTTTTTTGATCAAAGACAAGAGATTTATAATCTTCCCTGTAATCGTTATTTCTTTTATCTACTCAAACAATCCCCCAGTGGGTGGCTTGGCTGCGAATCCGATTCGCCCAAGTCTGTAAAAAAATCCTAACCGAGTGGTGAGCCAGTCTCCCACACGAAGGCTTAGCTGCGAAATCCGTTTCGCCTAAGATAAATAAAATCCTACCGAGTGGTAAGCCAGCCTTCCACTCGGAGGCTTAGCTGCAGTCCAAGTACTCGCCTAAGATAAATAAAATCTTACCGAGGGGTAAGCCAGCCTTCCACTCGGAGGCTTAGCTGCAGTCCAAGTACTCGCCTAAGATAAATAAAATCCTACCGAGTGGTAAGCCAGCCTTCCACTCGGAGGCTTAGCTGCAGTCCAAGTACTCGCCTAAGATAAATAAAATCCTACCGAGTGGTAAGCCAGCCTTCCACTCGGAGGCTTAGCTGCAGTCCAAGTACTCGCCTAAGATAAATAAAATCCTACCGAGTGGTAAGCCAGCCTTCCACTCGGGGGCTTAGCTGCAGCATTGCGCTCGCCTAAGTACGAATACAACATGCGCTTCGCAAGGAGGACGAGGTGCAGGTCGACTGCTACCCTCTCCTTCCGAGCTACGCCACAAGTTCAACATACGCTCTGCAAGGAAGACGAGGTGCCGGTCGACCGCTACCCTCTCTTTCCGAGTTGCGCCACCAATTCAAATCCTACCGAGTGGAGAGCAAACCTCCCACTCGGGGGCTTAGCTGCAGCCCGGTGCTCGCCTAAGTATCTGAAATCCTACCGAGTGGAGAGTAGACCTCCCACTCGGGGGCTTAGCTGCAGCCCAGGACTCGCCTAAGTATCTGAAATCCTACCGAGTGGAGAGCAAACCTCCCACTCGGGGGCTTAGCTGCACCCCAGTGCTCGCCTAAGTATCTGAAATCCTACCGAGTGGAGAGAAAACCTCCCACTCGGGGGCTTAGCCGCAGCCCAGTGCTCGCCTAAGTATCTGAAATCCTACCGAGTGGAGAGCAGACCTCCCACTTGGGGGCTTAGCTGCAGCCCAGGGCTCGCCTAAGTATCTGAAATCCTACCGAGTGGAGAGCAGACCTCCCACTCGGGGGCTTAGCTGCAGCACATCGCTCGCCTAAGTATCTGAAATCCTACCGAGTGGAGAGCAGACCTCCCACTCGGAGGCTTAGCTGCAGCCCAGTGCTCGCCTAAGTGTATTGGGGAACAAGTCGATTGCAATAAGCACTTCGCTTTAAACCTGCAAAAGACACCTCAAACCAAATGCAAACATATTCAACAACTAATCCAAGTTCTGATAACACCTAATGGAACCGAAAGTGCTCAGGCGCTAGGCCTGTTAAGGTTTGTCGGTTACAAAACTCACTCGGCATACCGAGGCAAATTTAAAGTATCAAGCTCATAAGTTTTTTACCCCTCTTGTGGAGGGCTGGAAGGTGCCACAAACTCGTCCAGATCAATTCCATCTGCAATCCGAGTGGCAGCGGCAATGAAGGTCTCAATGAAAGATCTGAAGTCGTGCTTCTTGGTGTTAGCCACCCTAAGGGCCACCAGCTTGTCCTCTCGTGCATCCTTGCAGTGAACGCGGACCAGAGACAGAGCAACATCTGCACCGCACCTGGCCGAAGACTTCTTCCACTCCTACACTCGACTTGGGACCTCGTTCAGTCGAGTCATCAGAGACCCGAGGTCACTCTGGAGCGTCTCTCTTGGCCAGAGTGTTGTGTCGATGCAGGAAGTTGCGACCTTCATCCTTGCAAGATAATTGGTGATAGCAGCAACACAAGATTCAAGCCGGAGCATGTTCATGGCGACTTCATTGTTCACGGGAGAGTTGATGGGGTCAAGGTTTACTTCTAGTCGACCAGTCTCCTCTTCAAAGTTCTGACAAAATTCTGCAAACACGACCACCGAGTCAAGACAGGCAGCCGGAGGTTACAATTAAATTATTTGGTTGATAACAAAGGGTTACCTTCAAGCATGAGGAACAACTTCTTTGTGAGCCCACCCAGATAAGCCTCTAGATCATTCTTCTTTCTCTTCAATTCACTGGCCTTATCAGTCAGGGTGGTCTTGTCGTTTTTCAGTCGACTGACCTCCTAGTTGGCAGCATCAAGAGCAGCTTTCAGTTTGGTGTTTTCTTCTTCAAGCTTGGTCACTGAAGCCAGCTTCTCATCAGCAAGCCTGGTCTTCTCTAAAGCAGTTTTTTGCATCTCAACCAAGTCAAGCTCTTGTTTCTTCAGGGCATCCCTCACTTTGTCTACAAAGTTACAGTGAAGATTAAATTGGGAAGCAAGTGAGAGGCAAAGGCAATCGTCAAAAGCCTCACCAAGCATACCTTTAGCTTCCTCCTTCGCCTTCGTCAATTTTTCTTGGGCTAGTTTTAGATCGAGCTCAAGCTGAATGTGTTTGTTCTCCAACTCAGTATAACGAGCCGCAAGGTCACAGGATTTCTACGAAGAACCAATCGACAAATGTCAAAGACAATTCACTTCCGAGTGAATAAGGAAAAATCATAACATTTCTAAGACTACGGCCGAATGCAAACATCCGACCATAGTCTCGGGGACTACACCCAGTGGGTGCACTCAGCGTGCCCCCACTAGTTTCATCAGTTAGAGTCGACCAGTCGACCAACAAAAAAAAAGAGGGGAGATGTTCTTCAGACTATAGTCAACTGCCCGTAGTCGACCACAGTCTCGGGGACTACACCCAGTGGGTGCACTCAGCATGCCCCCACCGGTCTATGAATCTATTCGGTCTAGACGAATAAGAAAAAACTTAAGACATAAAGCCTATGGTCGACTGCCAGCAGTCGACCATAGCCTTGGGGGCTACACCTAGTGGGTGCACTCAGCGTGCCCCCACTAGTCCGGAATTTCAACCGACACACCCAGCGGGGGTAGGACAAACTCCAAGATTTGCAGAAGGAAGAATTCGCAGATATCATATCCTAACAGAACAGGCGGTGACCGACTGACCTGAACATTACTTTGAAGAGCCGAACTGGCGTCGTAGGCCGCCTGGCTAGCTTCTCGTATTGCCTTCACTTGCTCCATCATAACCCCCGCTTGGCGTATTGCTTCCCTAGCAGCGCTAGCTTGGTCTTCTGGAATGGGGTAGGTGGAGAAAAGCGAAGGTTGACCGGCACTCGACGACGAAGGGCGGGCACTCGTCAACGGCACCGCGAAAGTTACGGTGGGTCGAGCGACATTGTCTCCCTCCGCGACCAACATCTCGGGTGCCGGAACATCCCGAGTCGCCTTGCCAGCAGACGTGTTCTTGCTCCTCCTCGGCCGTGGTAGTTCTTCGTCATCGTCGTCAGGAAGGTCAATAACAATGTTAGATGAAACTGCGGAAAGGATCAAAATTAGAGACAATGAGTCAGTCGACTGGAAATGGCATCGCAAGGGTCATACCAGGCTTCGATGTTGCGGCATCCTCCATCTCATGGTCTTCGGCCCTCGCCGAAGTGTCAGAGGTAGCAGCGCTGCAGTTCCAAAAGTCAGCCGATTGACCCATGAGTCGACCAAGAATAAGTCCATGAAACGGAGAAAACTCAAAACTACCATTACCCTGAGATTGTGGGGATCGTCATCTTCATCTTCGGCAAGACCTTCGCGGGTTTCGACGGTGCCACTCGAGATTGCTTCGGAGCCTTCTCAGTCGGCGCCGGAGAAGCCATCCGAGGGCGCTTGGTCGACTGATTAGCGGTCGCCACCCCCTTACCGCGCTCAGTCGCGGGATCATGGGCGAGCTTCGAACGTCTCTCCGAGCGAGGAGGCACAACTTCCTCCTCCTCCTCCTCATCTTCCTCCTCATCAGAGTCATCGCCCTCGTCGTCATCATCAGCATTCGAGTCCCACTCCTCCGGGCTTTCGCCCCTGCTTCCTTCCTCCTCCTCAATCGGCGTCTGCGCCCCATTGGGCATCGAGTATAGCTCGGTGGTGACCTGTCTGATAAAAAAGCAGAGCAAAGATCAATCGACCAATTTGCGGCAAAGCAGAATAGATAGAGCCAGATCACAATCAGAAATAAGTGGTCATACCTTGTCTGGCGTATAAGTACAGTCGAGTGGCGGGATCCTCCTAGCTCCTCGAGGGTTGTCCTTGTTCCCTGTGATGGCGGCCACCCACCTCTCCAGTGTGGCGTCGTCGACTGCTTCTAGACGGAACCGAGTGGTGTCTTCGGTACCACAGTACAACCACATCGGGTGGCCTTGATACTGGAGCGGTTGGATGCGCCGCCTAAGGAAGACTTCCAACAGGTCCATGCCCGTCACCCCGTCCCGAACGAGTTGGACCACGCGCTCCATCAACATTTTTACCTCGGCTTTCTCCTCGGGAAGCACCTTCAGAGAAGATGGTTTGTCCACTCGGTCCATGGAGAATGGAGGGAGACCGGTCGACTGTCCCGGCGTCGACTCGTTTTGGCAGTAGAACCAAGTCGAATGCCACCCTCTGACCGACTCAGGAAGGGTCATGGTCGGGAAAGTGCTTTTGTTCCTCAACTGAATCCCAAGACCCCCACACATCTGAATGACCTTGGTCCTCTCATCGTCCGGACTCGCCTTTTTCACTGTCTGCAAGTGGCAGGTGAATATGTACTTGAAGAGACCCCAGTGCGGTCGACAACCCAGGAAGTTCTCGCACATGGACACAAAGGCAGCAAGATAGGCGATGGAATTGGGATTGAAATGATGGAGTTGCGCCCCAAAGAAATTCAAAAACCCTCGGAAGAAGACACTCGGCGGCAGAGAGAAACCACGATCTATGTGAGTGGCTAAGAGAACGCACTCACCCTCCTGCGGCTGCGGTTGACACTCGGACCCCGCGAGCCTCGCTGACCCATGGGGGATCAGTCCCTCATTGGCCAGGTCGTTGAGGTCCTTCTCGGTGATGGTCGAGCGGATTCAATCCCCTTGGACCCAACCCTTCAGCAGGCGGGACCTCGACGAAGATCCGCCCCGACTGGACGGTCTCCCCTTCGCTTGCCCCGCCGCCGTCGCCTTCTTCGCGCGCTCCAGAGCCGCCGTCTTTTCCTTCACCATTATCACCGGCGAAGCGCTCGAGAGGCGGATGAGGCGGAGGTGGGAGCAGGCGCTGTGGGTGGAGGCAGAGAGGGAAGAGAGGAGAATGGAGAAGCACTGTTCAAAAACCCTTCCCGACGCTTTATATAAGGGCGCTTCCGAGTGGCTGACGAGTGGGTCCGAGCAGACCTGTCACATCCCGAAACAGTCGTGCACGCACGATACGTGGTGAAAAAGGCGGCGCGGAAATCGAGGCGTCCATGCCTTACCCCGCCCGATTGCCGCGGATCGCCCCGCTTCGTGCGCTTCCCAAATTTCAGATCCCGCAAAATCCGCTAACAGCAGATTGATCTGTCAGACGATATCCTTCCCGCGATCCGTCGCTCGGAAGTTCACCAAGTCCAAAAGTCCACTCGACAGAAGATAAGAATGGATCAAGGCGACTGAAGTAAAAGTTAACGCCAGCGTCGAAAGGAAGATCACCGATCCAAGATACGACTCAATCAAAACGCAAAAAATGAGTCAGAGAAAATCACCAACTCCTTCCTCACTCGAACCTCGATCCATTCGGGGGCTAATGATGATGTTATGTACCTAGGGTAGGGCCATGGACCTATCCAGGATACCATGCCCAAGGACATCCTTAGACGAAGCTACCTTTCAGTCGACCAAGAGAGGCTCCACTCGACCGGCTAAGAGACACTCGACCATGAAGACTCACTCGACCATCAGAAGTTCAGGATCTACTCTGCATCTAAATGGTCTGTAATTAAGTAGTCTTAATGGTCATGATGGCACTTTATTCAGGGTGTTACTAGTAACGCCCGGCCTTAATGTACTTTAACCCTCTGCTAATGTGGGCTGGCTGGGGTCTTGGCGTCCTCTATATAAGCCACCACCCTCCACTGGTAGAAGGGTTCGCACCCATCTAACTCGTATACATAGAGATCAATCGACCGCCTCCGGGCTCCGAGACGTAGGGCTGTTACTTCCTCTGAGAAGGGCCTGAACTCGCTAAACACTCGTGTGTATAACTACTCCATAGCTAGGATCTTGCCTCTCCATACCTACCCCCCATTCTACTGTCAGACTTAGGACCACGACAAGGTCCATGTATATAGAAAGGGTCGATGAGGATTGTGCGTGTGTATGTTTGCGAGAGGAAGAGTGCTTGTGATAAAGGTTAGTGAAAACAGTTGTAAATGGTTACGAGAGGGAGGGAGGGTTATATCTAGAGAATGTGTGCGAGAAAGACACCTCGGGAGAGAGTGTGTGAGCATGTGTGAGAGACCACCGATGGAGAATGAAACTACACGTAAAAGACTGCTCTACACATTGATCAAAGATATAAATTGTATCCAAATATTAGGATGGGATCATGATATTTGCAATTCGCGTAAGGAGTGGTCATTGATCCATCAGACATCTAGATTCCATCGAATTTGAGCATGTCTATGTTATTATTCGACACAATTGATCCACATAGTTAGTATTTTGAACTCCAGACAATGCATCGCTTTAGCAATCGAATATAAACGTGAGTATAGTTCATGTTGTGTGTGTAAAGCACATTATACATACGAAAGTTACACAATGGACATTTATAAATAGCTACCTATGAACTAGTATACATTTGAATTCAACCTAAGGTGGTTTAAAAAAAATCAAATTCAACATGAAGTCCATTCAATTATTTGAATTTGATATCGTGGCATTTGTAAACCATACCTAAACTATGGGGGTACCAATCTTTGCTTTGATTTTGTACATAATAGCATATGTAGTCGTGTACAAAATAGATTCAAATTTAGCTCCTCCATTCCAAAATAATCGTAGTTATAGGATTTTCAAGTGTCAAAATTCAAAAGGAAGCGGATAATTTAATGAGGTTTTCAAACATACAAGGTCAAATATAACGTTGTCTATTTAGGTCAATCCTCATAGTTCAAGAGTACTCTAAACGTGAATGCTTGTGTTTCAAAATTTCAAACGAAGCGCTAAAAGAGCCACTACTCGCCCGAAACCACGTGATACCAATGTTTGGTAGTACATGGAAATTATTTTTCTAATAACTCCGACCTGTGAAACCTACCGGCCCGACGTCCAAAGGTCTAAACCGGGGCAGGTTTGTAGCTTCATCTAGACGCCACGCAACCGCCTCCGAAAAACATTCATACACAATGGCCGCCTAAGCACACATGCGCGCGGCCGAAATCGCTCCCGCCCACTATTTGGGACACCTGGGATTACCATCCTACCCCCGACCCGTAGTAGGTCCGAAATTTAAGAGGGGGGGGGGCAAAGTTTGTACTTTCCCCAAATTTCAAACAAGCGCGTTGTCGGGGATATACCTCGCTGTATCACCCAGCCGGAAGTATGACCCGGCCGGACTTGGCGCTTCACCGTTGACCCGCCGGAGAAGTAGCGACTCATGGGTCTGGCGGCTCACTGGTCAGACGACTCACGGATGACCCCGACGGTGGGTCACATAGAAGACTAGGCCCAAGGCCCAGTAGGCCGGCTCATATTATGGTGGGCCGGCTTAAGACAGAAGGCATGAGGAATATTTACTTTACGAGGAAGCAAGACCCGTACTTGTATCCGACTTGTAATAGAGAATAAGTTAGTTCTAATCCTAATAGGACTCTACATGTAAGCCGCCCCTTCAACTTATATAAGGAGGGGCATGGCTCCTCAATGGGGGACAAGCACTAAAAAACAATCTCTAGGGCCAGACACAAGAGCCGGCTTACCGACGACTCCCTCATGACCATAATGAGACCTAGCCACAAACATCATGTAGGATTATTACCGGATGATGTTTCCCGGGGCCCGAAGCTGTCTAAAATCCTTGTCTTGTGTGTTGATTGCCTCGCGTCTCTCGATTCCGACCAACCCCTTCAAGCTACCGCATAGATGCGCTGGCCTCACGACTAAGTCCTCACACTAAGAATATCTGACGTGATAATTCCACGACAGTTGACGCCCACCGTGGGGCCTGCGCACGGTGGTGTTGAGTTCATGGAGGGATTTTTTTCTAGGGTTCGAGAGGGTCGTGATCACCCGGACGATGAAGAGCCAGCGTTATTCGCTTCGAGGTTTTCTGCCGTTGGCATGGAAGGTTCTGCGTCGTTGACCAATTGTTGGAACGGCATATACGAGATTAGATTAAAAGTTAGGGTTGTATCTGTGTATGCTGCCACGCGTGACCAGGTGATCCATCGGAACGGATCAAATTTTCGCTGAAAAGCCGTCAGATCTCCAAGTCGCCGAGATAATTTCTACTATAGTCTATTTTGCAGATTGGACATGCTACAAGTCCCAAGGCATCAACTCGTGGCTGCTTGTGATATTCCCTTTGCGTGACAACCAACATGTTCATCTACCAAAAGTACTACTTACGTAGAGGCAGGGCTACTGGAGTACTACAGTTCATATATTTTTGAATCCTTCAATGACTGTCGAGCGCTGCATCTACTAATCCATCGAGCCATTACATCAAATCAGCCTGTATCAGAGTCAAACCGGCACAACTCGCTGTCCAGCGAAAGGCCATCACTCGAAATCATCTTCGGCCACTGTTATTGGGTCGCACCACGTGTTAGGACAGATACATGTTGAATACGGCCTCCAATGTCCGATTACTCAATATAGCAAACTCTGGTGAAAATTTAACGTGGCATTTTCTCTTGCGTAATTAACCAATGCAAGATCGGATCAATCTCCAGTTTCCAAAACTACAAGGCAAAAGTCGCGGAGTGCTCAGCGCCGGCAAGCCAGGGACTCGGTTTCCGTTTCCATCCTCAAGTCGTCGCCGCGGCTTCGCTCTATCTATACGGAGTCATCGTCCTCCAATGCCCGCGCCTGCTCTGGTCGGCTTACACTTCGAGCGCCCGCCGGTTCGCACCTGCATCCCGGCCTTACTCTATGCAAGCCGCCGCCAGGCTGCCCCTGTACTGACTCCGCCTCACCTCGAGCGGGCCGACCACTCCTGTCTCCGCTAGCCGTCGTTGGGTCGAGGCCTTGATCTTCTTCCTACAGTGGCCGCGCCTGTGAGCCGCCTCCGCCGAGGCTCTCTCGCAAGACTCGCCTCCGTTCGTTCATGAAGCAGCCCGCCGGCGAGCTGTCCCGGCCAAGGGGCGCCCGTGAACCGTCACACCCGCCACCTTCCTCTGCCGTGGCCGCCTCCGTGTCACCTCTGGCCCTGATGCTGCGAGCCGCCTCCACGAGTAGCTGGGCAGCCTCGCCTTCTCCACTGAGGCCGCGCTGGGTCACCTGCATCGAGTTGTCCCCGCGCCGGGCCGCCTCTGCTGAGCCATCCCCATGTGACCCTGTTTCGACCCGGTTTGCCTTCTGCCACGACCTGGATTCGCCGCGACGAGCAATCTGTGACTTTCTCTCTCTCCGCCTTCCCTCTCGTGCTCGCCGCCGCCTCCCCTCGCCGATCTGGGGGAGACGAATCCCTCTCGCTCTCGGAAGATCGCCATCTCTGCTCGCTAATCCGCTCGTTCTTGTGCTAATTTTTGCCCGGCCGATCCATCGATCCGCGTTTACTTCTGCAGTTCCGCGCAGCCTTTTCTTGTTGCGATTACTGTTATTTGTTTGCCTGTTCTGTTTCTTCTATTCTAACCATGGATGCAGGCTCCCGCTCGATCTCCTCCGGCAAGAACCGCGCCGCCGTGCAGTGGCCGCCGCTCCAGGAGGCCGGATCCCGCCCCTACATGCGGTCGCTGAGCACGCGCAACCCGTCGGCCAAGTGCTACGGGGACAGGTTCATCCCGGACAGGTCGGCGATGGACATGGACGTGGCTCACTACCTGCTCACGGAGGGCAAGAAGGACAAGGAGAACGCAGCGGCATCCTCCTCCAAGGAGGCCTACCGGAGGCTGCTCGCCGAGAAGCTGCTCAACAACCGGACACGGATCCTTGCCTTCAGGAACAAGCCGCTGTAGTCCTCTGCAAGTTGCCGTCTCCAAGCCCCTACTTTTAAGCCGCCCCGGCCAAGGAGCCTCGTCGGCAAGGCCTCCGAGTCACTGTGCAAACCGCCAGCCACCTCTGCCGTTGAAGCTACGACCCGTTGGCCTCGAGCCGCCTTGCATCCGCCGGCCTCTGCCGCTCGTCGTTGCCTTAGCTACTGCCTTGGGTCGGCCCTCCCGCCTGAGAGATGGGGCAGAAGATGAGCTGCAGGTTGTTTCAGAGAAAAGAGAAGTAGCATGCAGGGAGTTTTTCTCTATCCACGTCATCCGTCGCCAAGTAGCCGCGGCTGACTGCTTCCACCGTCCGCTATGTGGCTCCGCTTTGCTGCGCCTGTGTCCGTTGTTGCCGTCTCCTAAGCCGCGCTGGCTGCGAGTCGGCCCGCTGTTGAGTCGCAGCTCCGCCTGACGCCCCTCTGGTAGCGCTTCGTCTCGCGCCTCCGCTTCTCTGCAGTGGCTTGCCTGAAGGTTGACGGCCTCGTTTTCTGGTTTGCATCCATGTGGTGTATGTCGAACAACATGCCTTACACAAAGTGCACCCAAAGGTATATTGCAAAGAATTGGTGTTGCAAGTGCGTTGCTACTAGTACTACTTATACGTGGAGATCAAGAGCCACTGCCGTTTTTTCATCAAATCAAGACAGAAAAAGGAAGAAGAGGCAAAGCACGTGGAACCTCAATCATGTTGGGCGCTCAAAGACAAGAGAGCTAGTACTACTAGTACTCATCTTCAGCAGTACACATCAGATCAATTCTTCTGTCAAAAACCAAAGGCCGCACCAGAATATGTTCAAAATTATCCAATACCAGTATCCACATTCATCCGGAAAATAAGTCAGGTGCTATCTGTTCTCAATATTTTTAGCACGTATCAATTCTTTTGAGAACAATTACTCTGTCTTTTAATATATTTTACGCAGGACAAAGTCCACTACACAGTGACGTCATGTCATCAACATGAGGCTCGCATCGGTTTAAACGTCATGGCCAACTCAAGCGCATGCACCGGCTACCACGATGCGGCTGACTCGTCCGTACGCGCCCGCACGCGCTGGGCTCCAACGCCGCGCCCGCTCTCATAACCCGCCCGACGGACGCGCGCAAGCCGCCGCCCCCGTGGTCTATTCTACATCAACACGATTCGGCTGAGTTGCCCGTTCGCGCGGTTTACCGCACCTGCAATGGACTCACCCGTCCACACTGGTTTAAAACGCCGTGGCCGACCCATCTGTCTGCACCTGCGGCTGACTTGCCCGTGAATTGATTTCAGCTTCACCGAAGGGATGATCAACTCTGCGACGGATAATTTCCGGCCTAACATATGAGGTGAAATTTGTCCAGTACATTTTTATCTTATATGTTGCTTTCTTTAAAAAGGGCAATTACTCTGGCTCGCAAGTTCTCCAATGCAGGACGGGGTTATCACTACGCTGTTGAAAGACTCATACCGGTTTATATCATGGTCAAATATGGAGAATCTCAAGCCAACTCCTCGAGTCATCTTGAGCCTCGGGGGCTATAATGGTATGACTCAGCAAAATTAGCCGGTTTCAATGAATTCAAGAACTCCGGGTCGTTGAAGGGAAAAATAACCCGGGCCCCAGAGATTACTGCTAGATCGATGAAAATTTAAAAGCCATCAGAAGATTTCCGTCTCAAAATAAGGACTCTGGTTTAAAATCCGGTTCAAGAGACATCTTTCTCCCACAAAGCACTGAAGCTCTCAAATCCGGTTCAAAAGACGGCCCAGGGTAAATTTTTCCCTCACAAATTTTTGAAGCTCTCAAATCCGGTTCAAAATCCAGCTCAAGGTAAATTTGTCCCTCACAAATTTTTGAAGCTTTCAAATCCGGTTTAAAGTTCCGGTTCAAGAAGAATTAATCTCTCGCAAGTTCGAGTTCTAAGAAAAATTAAAGGTTGCCAAAAAGAACTTGTTGTCATGATGTGTGGTTCAAACATAGGTCTCTGCCTTACGGCTTATCTTATTATGGTCACTTGGGGGCTTCCTGCTCATCGAGCATAGCTGTCGGTACCCTCTTGATCGGTGCAATGCTAATATATGGTCACTTGGGGGCTTCCTGTTCAAACATAGGTCGTATTCGAACCAAAGAGAACATAGCTGTCAAAACCCTTTTGATCGGCACACTGCCAAACTCACTAGGGGGCTTCTTGATCGTATCCGAATCATAGCTTAACCTCTTTTGGGTCCGACGTGGATCGTATTCGAATCAGCATCGTTAAACAACTCTCAAGGTCATTTGGGGGCTTCCTGTTCAAACATAGGTCGTATTCGAACCAAAGAGAACATAGCTATCGGTACCCTCTTGATCGGCAACGCCAAAGCCACTAGGGCTATATGATCGTATTCGAATCTTAGCTCAACCCCTTTGGAATGGTTTTTTGATCGTATACGAATCAGAAGCCTTAAGTTTTTGAAGTATTTTTTGCAAACAATTTTGGTTTTGACTTGAGACCTTTTTTGGATTATATCTCAAATGTATATAAGTGTTTTATGTTTAACCCGGATTGACTTTTGACTATAAGTCGCCAGCTTATGAAAATCATCATCTATGTGGAAGCATTGGCTTTTAAAGATTGGGTATCACCCTTACTGCACAGGTCATGTAAACCGGTAGTACAAATTCAATATCATAGTGGTTATATGTGAGGTATTATGACCCGCCCTGCGGTAAACCGCCAAGGTTTCTTGTGATCTACTTGTGTGCAGGGTAAGACTACATTTAGGTGGTTACCCGCTGACGGTGTCCTGGACTAGGGGGTACTCACCACGTCATCTCCCGATCTGTTAGATTGGGCCGAGGACCCCCATGGCCGTATACTCATGGTCCAGTCCGGACAGCTGCCGCATACAAGGAAGAATCCACAAGACTTGGCGATCAAGACAAGGACTCCTCCCCCACCGGCGTATTCGGCCAGGACTCTTGTTATCCTAGGCCTCTGGTGCATTATATAAACCGGGGTCAGGCTAGTCGATAGACATATACAACAACAATCATACCATAGGCTAGCTTCTCGGGTTTAGCCTCTCTGATCTCGTGGTAGATCAACTCTTGTACTACCCATATCATCAATATTAATCGAGCGGGAGTAGGGTTTTACCTCCATTGAGAGCGGCCGAACCTGGGTAAAAACATCGTGTCCCTTGTCTCCTGTTACCATTGATCCTAAGATGCACTGCTTGGGACCCCCTACCCGAGATCCGCCGGTTTTGACACCGACATTGGTGCTTTCATTGAGAGTTACGCTGTGTGATCGGTGAAAGGATCAATGGCTCCACTGCAGGTCAACTGCGACGTCGGCTTCTTCGTCACCAGCTCGACTGGTCACCTTGGCTTGACCGACGACTGCACCCTACCTCCGATCGTCATGTTCCGATGAAGGCCTTCATCAACACCAACTCCGATCTCTATCAAGATCATGGAGGAGTCATCCATGGAGCTCGGGGCTCAACGTCAACATTGCCCTCAGGCGACCGTGCTGTTTTTCTGGACAGCAAACTTGTATCCGCCTCCACCGCCTCCTCGAGTGTCGCTTAAACGATTACTTCGGTGGAATTATGCGGAATTAAGTCTACAACAACCCTGCAAAAATTTCGTCGAGTTCCGATGGAGGAATCTTCGGCAATCTCCGATATACCAGAGCCTTGTTGAATCTGGACGAGAATCCGGACGAGTTTAGGGCGTGGTATCCAGCATCTAGCTCGGATGTCCTTTGGAGGATCCAACCGTTGATCTGCTCCGGAATTTCCATATCTACCACATGCCAAAAATTCAGCTCGATCCGACCGTCCAAACTCCGGTAAACTTCTGATTAGTGCATCACTTTTTGGATCTGTTTTCTGCGCGAGAATGAATCCGACTCGAATTCATCTTCTTTATGAACGGGATCTCGGACATCCCTTTTGAAGGAAGTTTTCGTATGGGGTGTTGTGTTTTATTCTCAAACACATCCCAGTAGTATTAAAAGTATTCTTGCAATACGAACTTCACCGTCGCGCCGGTGTCAAACCAGCCCGACAACATCACTCCACGGCGGCCGACCTGCGTTAGACACGTCGTCGCTTTGTCGAGCCGAGCTCAATTTCCTTGGATCATCATCTTGGCCAGCCGAACAATAGTTCGGCATCGCGAAGGATAAATCGTCACCAACATCGCTGCCCCACGGATAACACGGAGCGGGCACACCTGCATCGCCACACGGTCACTTCATCAAGCCGGCATCGACCACGTCACGACCTGCATCGCTGGACCGGGGCTTCATCATCTCTTCATCAACCCACTCCGGAGACTTCGGCGTCGCTGGCCGACCAGCTCCGTCACGTTAGCTGGACCGAGGGCTTTGCCTCGGCGAGTCAACCTTTGCCAGCATCGCCATGCCGTTGCTTTATCGCCCATCAGGCGATAGG
The DNA here is from genome assembly GCF_018294505.1 of Triticum aestivum. Classification (NCBI taxonomy): domain Eukaryota; kingdom Viridiplantae; phylum Streptophyta; class Magnoliopsida; order Poales; family Poaceae; genus Triticum; species Triticum aestivum. The sequence continues at coordinate 689,902,910 of NC_057798.1, read as the reverse complement.
TGTGCGGATTGAGTCCCAAAATTGGGAATCACCTTTCTTCGGATTGCTACAACAAATAAGCCAGGTGCTATTAATCCTAGTATTTTTTGCTTGTTAGGGTTCATTTTTCTCAATGAAATATTACTCTGGTTTGTCCGTCATATGTACGCAGGTCTATCAAATAGTGGCCGCATTAACGACGGTCGCATGGTGGTTCGGTCAGTTTCCGTACATAGTCCGGCGAACGCCGCATCCGGAACTCGAACCGACCTATGAATTCAGGCCCTGTCGTGCCTTTACCGCATCACGCCGCCGCCCTGCATCGACATTGACTTCGGCGCCAGGCCATATTTCGTTTAATACTCACTTTGCATAAATTATTTGTTATGCAACGATTTTTTTCTTTTTTTATTATTATTATTATCTCCGGTTTGCACTATTTTTTGTGCACAGGAAAATGATCCAGCCGGACTATATCCTTTGGCGTCACCTCGGCTGGACGGGGGGCTTCGTCAACACTTCATTACCCCATGCCGGGGACTTCGGCATCACCCTGCCATCCTGCATTGACCGTGCTATGTCACCACTTCGGAGTGCCGAGCTCTTTGCTCCGCCACCTCGGGACCGGCTCGGGGATGGAACCTTGTCCCGCATCAAGCTCGGACCGCGTCATCAATACCGAACACATTAACCAGCTAAGTTGACTTCATGCTCAAAGTTTTAAATTTTTAACTTGTGTTCGGTGCAAGCATTATACTTTTTTGGAAAAAAGTTGCTTGTAAAAATTTCCTTGTCCAAACTTTGCTTGTGACGCGCAAATTCAAATACCCCGTTTACTTGGGGGCTTCCTTCATGAAGCTTTTTCCTCTTGCATATGGTTATACTTGTACGGCTTTGTTCCTTGTTTGTGTATTACGCCACAATATGCACCATATTGACTTAAGCGATTTGCAAGCTGGGTTGCCTGGCTGCTGTGCTTACCCCTACGTTCCCGATTGTTCGGCTAGGGAGTAAAGGGAGCACCTCTTCGATTGTCACGATCGGGTCACCCGAGCCGGACCTCAGACTGGGTGAAGCCGAAAGCTAGAGCTCTTATTGTTTTCAATCATGGTCGGCACACAACGGAACTCATGAGTACAAAAAATCTATTGCACAAGTCTCATAATAACAATGAGCACCGAAGAAAGGTATCGATGGGGGTACTATTTTCTTCGAAGATGCTTCTTACTCTTCGCAGTAATATAGCATAAGTTCCCTGAGCGCGCTTTGTCTGTTACAGCCTTATGGCATGATTGCCTGGTTATTGGAAACACCATCGATATTCTCGACAGATGGAGTACATATCACTTTTCGGTCCTTGACCGAAGAGGGAGAAGCCGACGGTCGGTTAAGACGCGTTTAAAGTTCGGTTGAACATAGATATGATATAAGTACTTCCGTACATGCAATCATTCTTTTACCCAAGTCACTTGGGGGCTCTTAAATTTATATGAGCCGTTTTATGATAAGTGTTTTTCTTCTTAGTCGTTGCAAAGTTTTTATTATTATTTATCACTCCTTTTTCCGACACAAGTGTGCGGTAACTAGCCGGGGAGCCTAATTTCTCTCTCAAAGCCGCTAGAGTTTAGTTTGCTAAACTGGCCTAGTAAGCCGTAGGCTGACCCGCCTGAAGTTTTGAGATAGGATGTGTCATGTTAAAGCACGGCAGAAGCACCTTTTTTTCTAAAGTCCAATTTTCGGATTGGCACCGAACACTTGATCTAGTTCGGACGTTAACCTTTTGAATAAGTTTTTTTGGCTTTTTGAGCCCGTGGCACTTTTAAACTATTTGTGTGTTTTCAGCACAAGTCTCGCAGTGCAATGCCGAACACCTTTAGAGATTCGGCAAAAACATTCTCGGATATTGCTATATATGCATCGGTTTTGAATTGTGTCTTCGGTCAATAGTTGGGTTGCCTGGCTCCTGCTCTTGCCTCCTATGTTCCGCTTTGTTCAGCTAGGTGTGCAAAGGGAGAACCACTGCGATTGTGCTTCCAGCTCACGTGGTTAAGCACCTCAGTGGAGAAAGCCGAAAACTGACTATCACAATAAGCATAAACTGGTCGGCGATCCGATGATGGCGTTAAACGACGGGCCATTCATACCAATGGCCGAAGTGTTTACGGCTTGACCTCGACTGTCGCCGAACACTATCGGGGGCTATTAACTGGCCTCCCAAACTAAATCCTCGATATTTTGCTCTTACATTGGAGCAGAGGTTTCATGATCATGCTTAGCATGACAACCCAAAGAAAGGAACCAATAGCGAGACTATTTTCTTTGGAAGACATTTCTTCTGTTACACAGTAATATAACATGTCTCTCCGCGTACCTTTGTTTATAAAACCGTATGGCCAGATTGCCTTGTTTGTTGTAAATCTTTGCCCTCATAAAGGCTTTATAAGGTAGGACAAACACTCCTCGGCTATTGGCCGAGGAGGTGGAAGCCGATGGTCGGTCAACAAAGTTTTGTACAATGCGGATCCGAGCATTAATGACGTAAAGTACTTGGATACATAGAGTCATTACACATAATTTGTGATTTTACTATGGATATCGATCCTTAATTCGGCCTCCCGTGCCCGCATTAAGGCTCGGCGGCTACTGGGCTTCGGGCTTATTATTTACAAATATTAAAGGGGCACATCGATCCCCTGATCTGGTGTTGCCACCCGACCAGTGTCTCGGGGGCTACTGCATTGCCTGTCCAATGCAGAAAATTTTAAGTGTAATACAGTCTCCGAGGAGATTTTGATCCTCAGGTTGGTCGGCCGCACCCAACCTGAGTCTTGAGGACTGAGCAGGCCGCTTGTTGCGTCCCAAAGTATTGTGCCGAGCTAGGACTTGATCCCTAGAACGATTTTGCAAATCAACCTGAGTCTCAGCGGCTACGGGGATCAGCGGTCTTATGTCATCCTTCATGTGCATCTCGGGTTTTAGACCGATACCCACCTTGGGGGCTACTGGCTATGTATCTCGGCAGAGAATAAATTGCATCAATCAAAAATATTGACAAAAATCAGCCCACATTCGGGGTGGTGCACCACCTCGGAAGTAGTCCGGCATTAAGCTCGGGCACTAGTGGCTGGCTCCATAGAGGGCATTTCCGGCATTAAGCTCGGCTAAACTCCTTCAAAATTCTTTGAACCAAGGTGATTTACGACACCTCGGATACAGTCCGGCGTTGGAGCTCAGATACATAGTCCGGCATTGGAGCTCGGATACAGTCCGGCGTTGGAGCACGGACGCAAGGGGACGTTGCCGCCCGGGAACAACTTCAAACCCGAGGTGTGGCGTAAAAATAACAAGGCATTGAGAAAGGCCAAAAACTTAAAGGGGCTCCTCGGATACCTGGCGTATAAACTTGTCAAATGCATTTCGGCGATCCTCAAGATCGAAGATGAGAAGATTTGTTGAACCAGTTTTCAAGACCGACGACTGAAGGTGAAGAATGGTTCGGAAGAATCGAGGAGCGTCCCTAAACTTGAAGACCGGTTCAGGGGGCTACTGACGGTGTCCTGGACTAGGGGGTACTCACCACGTCATCTCCCGATCTGTTAGATTGGGCCGAGGACCCCCATGGCCGTGTACTCATGGGCCAGTCCGGACAGCTGCCGCATACAAGGAAGAATCCACAAGACTTGGCAATCAAGACAAGGACTCCTCCCCCACCGGCGTATTCGGCTAGGACTCTTGTTATCCTAGGCCTCTGGTGCATTATATAAACGGGGGCCAGGCTAGTCGATAGACATATACAACAACAATCATACCATAGGCTAGCTTCTCAGGTTTAGCCTCTCTGATCTCGTGGTAGATCAACTCTTGTACTACCCATATCATCAATATTAATCAAGCAGGAGTAGGGTTTTACCTCCATCGAGAGGGCCCGAACCTGGGTAAAAACATCATGTCCCTTGTCTCCTGTTACCATTGATCTTAAGACGCACTGCTTGGGACCCCCTACCCGAGATCCGCCAGTTTTGACACCGACACCCGCCCTGGCCCTTGACGTTAAGTCGCCAGGGCATATGTTGTTTAAACTCTATGCAGGATTTGCAGAATTATGACTTATATAAATGCTTTAGTCCAAGCTCATCACTGAAATTGGTGTCTGAAAAGGGTTATCGATTATTGATTTTCTCAAGGGCTATAGGCCACCAGGTTACAAAAATTCCGGCTTACAATGAATGCGCATTAAGTCGTCATCGGCCAAGAGCCGCCAGGTATTTAAACTCCGGATTTACTTGTCAACCGATGAGGTATTCAAATCTTTAATAGCCAAAACTGGCTGGATTTTCATGATGATATTGAATGATTGAGGTTTTCATACCGGAATATATTATTCAAATCTTGAATAGCCAACATGGCTGGATTTCTATTGTGAGTATCAATAACCACTGTTATGATTGAGGTTTTCAAAGTCGTTTTAGCGCAGTGGCTATTATTTTTTTCAATTGATATGATTTATTCTACAATGGAAGGAATAGTCCCGAGTCGCTGCAGGCTTATGACCTAGCACTTGGGGGCTATATTATTCAGATTGGGATTGTATCAAATATGCAAGTCCCATGTCACTGCCAGCATGCACCATGGCACTTGGGGGCTAATGCAAAGTCATTTTCTTTCTCAACTTATTGAAGACCCGACTCATCACATTCTAAATGAGTTGGCCCTTGGGGGCTACTGTTGGAAATATGCCCTGGAGGCAATAATAAAAGTGTTATTATTATATTTCTTTGTTCATGATAATAGTCTTTTATTCATGCTATAACTGTATTATCCGGAAATCATAATACACGTGTGAATACATAGACCAAAATATGTCCCTAGTGAGCCTCTAGTTGACTAGCTCGTTGTGATCAACAGATAGTCATGGTTTCCTGGCTATGGACATTGGATGTCATTGATAACGGGATCACATCATTAGGAGAATGATGTGATGGACAAGACCCAATCCTAAGACTAGCACAAAAGATCGTGTAGTTCATTTGCTAGAGCTTTGCCAATGTCAAGCATCTCTTCCTTCGACCATGAGAGCGTGTAACTCCTGGATACCGTAGGAGTGCTTTGGGTGTATCAAACATCACAACGTAACTGGGTGACGATAAAGGTGCACTACAGGTATCTCCGAAAGTATCTATTGTATTATGCGGATCGAGACTGGGATTTGTCACTCCGTGTAAACGGAGAGGTATCTCTGGGCCCACTCGATAGGACATCATCATATGCGCAATGTGACCAAGGAGTTGATCACGGGATGATGTGTTACGGAACGAGTAAAGTGACTTGCCGGTAACGAGATTGAACAAGGTATTGGATACCGACGATCGAATCTCGGGCAAGTAACATACCGATAGACAAAGGGAATTGAATACGGGATTGATTAAGTCCTTGACATCGTGGTTCATCCGATGAGATCATCGTGGAACATGTGGGAGCCATCATGGGTATCCAGATCCCGCTATTGGTTATTGACCGGAGAACGTCTCGGTCATGTCTGCATGTCTCCCGAACCCGTAGGGTCTACACACTTAAGGTTCGATGACGCTAGGGTTATAAAGGAAGTTTGTATGTGGTTACCGAATGTTGTTCGGAGTCCCGGATGAGATCCCGGACGTCACGAGGAGTTCCGGAATGGTCCGGAAGTAAAGATTTATATATGGGAAGTCCTATTTTGGCCACCGGAAAATGTTCGGGATTTTTTGGTATTGTACCGGGAAGGTTCTAGAAGGTTCCGGAGTGGGGCCCACCTGCATGGGGGGACCCACATGAACGTGGGTAGTGGGGGCAAGGCCCCACACCCCTGGTCAAGGCGCACCAAGATCCCCCCTTAGAAGGAATAAGATCATATCCCGAAGGGATAAGATCAAGATCCCTAAAAAGGGGGGATAACAATTGGTGGGGAAGGAAATGATGGGATTTCTTTCCTCCCACCTTGGCCAACGCCCCAATGGACTTGGAGGGCAAGAAACCAGCCCCTCCACCCCTATATATAGTGGGGAGACGCATGGGAGCTACAGACGAAGTTCTGGCGCAGCCCTCCCCCTCTCCCAAGTCGTCCTCCTCTCCCGTGGTGCTTGGCGAAGCCCTGCTGGATTGCCACGCTCCTCCATCACCACCACGCCGTTGTGCTGCTGTTGGATGGAGTCTTCCTCAACCTCTCCCTCTCTCCTTGCTGGATCAAGGCGTGGGAGACGTCACCGGGTTGTACGTGTGTTGAACGCGGAGGTGCCGTGCGTTCGACACTTGATCATCGATGATTTGAATCACGACAAGTACGACTCCGTCAACCCCGTTCTCTTGAACGCTTCCGCTTAGCGATCTACAAGGGTATGTAGATGCACTCTCCTTCTACTCGTAGCTGGTTTCTCCATAGATAGATCTTGGTGACACGTAGGAAATTTTTTGAATTTCTGCTACGTTCCCCAACAGTGGCATCATGAGCTAGGTCTATTGCGTAGATTCTTTGCACGAGTAGAACACAAAGTAGTTGTGGGCGTTGATGTTGTTCAATATGCTTACCGTTACTAGTCCAATCTTGTTTCGACGGTATTGTGGGATGAAGCGGCCCGGACCGACCTTACACGTACTCTTACGTGAGACAGGTTCCACCGATTGACATGCACTTGGTGCATAAGGTTGCTAGCGGGTGCCAGTCTCTCCCACTTTAGTCGGAACGGATTCGATGAAAAGGGTCCTTATGAAGGGTAAATAGCAATTGGCATATCACGTTGTGGTTTTGCGTAGGTAAGAAACGTTCTTGCTAGAAACCCATAGCAGCCACGTAAAACATGCAAACAACAATTAGAGGATGTCTAACTTGTTTTTGCAGGGTATGCTATGTGATGTGGTATGGCCAAAAGGATGTGATGAATGATATATGTGATGTATGAGATTGATCATGTTCTTGTAATAGGATTCACGACTTGCATGTCGATGAGTATGACAACCGGCAGGAGCCATAGGAGTTGTCTTTATTTATTGTATGACATGCGTGTCATTGAAGAACGCCATGTAAACTACTTTACTTTATTGCTAAACGCGTTAGTCATAGAAGTAGAAGTAGTCGTTGGCGTGACAACTTCATGAAGACACGATGATGGAGATCATGATGATGGAGATCATGGTGTCATGCCGGTGACAAGATGATCATGGAGCCCCGAAGATGAAGATCAAAGGAGCTATATGATATTGGCCATATCATGTCACTACTCTATTTGATTGCATGTGATGTTTATCATGTTTATGCATCTTGTTTGCTTAGAACGACGGTAGTAAATAAGATGATCCCTTACAACAATTTCAAGAAGTGTTCTCCCCTAACTGTGCACCGTTGCTACAGTTCGTCGCTTCTAAGCACCACGTGATGATCGGGTGTGATGGATTCTTACATTCACATACAACGGGTGTAAGACAGTTTTACACAGCGAAAACACTTAGGGTTAACTTGACGAGCCTAGCATGTACAGACATGGCCTCGGAACACGGAGACCGAAAGGTCGAGCATGAGTCGTATAGTAGATACGATCAACATGAAGATGTTCACCGATGATGACTAGTCCGTCTCACGTGATGATCGGACACGGCCTAGTCGACTCGGATCATGTAATCACTTAGATGACCAGAGGGATGTCTATCTGAGTGGGAGTTCATAAGATGAACTTAATTATCCTGAACATAGTCAAAAGACCTTTTGCAAATTATGTCGTAGCTCGCGCTTTAGTTCTACTGTTTTAGATATGTTCCTAGAGAAAATATAGTTGAAAGTTGATAGTAGCGATTATGCGAACAGTAGAAAGCTTATGTCCTTAATGCACTGCTCAGTGTGCTGAACCCCAAACGTCGTTTGTGGATGTTTCGAACATCGAACATACACGTTTTGATAACTACGTGATAGTTCAGTTAAATGGTTTAAGTAGAGGCACCAAAGACGTTTTCGAAACATCGCGGAACATATGAGATGTTTCGAGGGCTGAAATTGGGATTTCAGGCTCGTGCTCACGTCAAGAGGTATAAGACCTCCGACGATTCTCTTAGCCTGCAAACTAAGGGAGAAAATCTCAATCGTTGAGCTTGTGCTCAGATTGTCTGAGTGCAACAATCACTTGAATTGAGTGGGAGTTGATCTTCCAAATGAGATAGTGATGTTTCTCCAAAGTCATTGCCACCGAGCTGCTAGAGCTTCGTGATGAACTATAACATATCAGGGATAAATAAGATGATCCTTGAGGTATTCACGATGTTTGACACCGCGAAAGTAGAAATCAAGAAGGAGCATCAATTGTTGATGGTTGGTGAAACCACTAGTTTCAAGAAGGGCAAGGGCAAGAAGGGATACTTCATGAAACGGCAAATCAGCTGCTGCTCCAGTGAAGAAACCCAAGGTTGAACCCAAACCCGAGACTAAGTGCTTCTGTAATAAGGGGAACAGTCACTAGAGCAGAATTACCCTAGATACTTGGTAGATGAGAAGGCTGGCAAGGTCGATAGAAGTATATTGGATATACATTATGTTAATGTGTACTTTACTAGTACTCCTAGTAGCACCAGGGTATAAGATACCGGTTCGGTTGCTAAGTGTTAGTAACTCGAAATAAAAGCTACGGCATAAACGGAGACTAGCTAAAGGTGAGCTGACGATATGTGTTGGAAGTGTTTCCAATGTTGATATGATCAAGCATCGCACGCTCCCTCTACCATCGAGATTTGGTGTTTGCGTTGAGCATAGACATGATTGGATTATGTCTATCGCAATACGGTTATTCATTTAAAGAGAATAATGGTTACTCTATTTATTTGAATAATACCTTCAATGGTCTTGCACCTAAAATGAATGGTTCATTGAAATCTCGATCGTAGTGATACACATGTTCATGCCAAAAGATAGTAATGATAGTACCACCTATTTGTGGCACTGCCACGTAAGTCATATCGGTATAAAATGCATGAAGAAGCTCCATGTTGATGGATCTTTGGACTCACTCATTTTTGAAAAGTTTGAGACATGCGAACCATGTCTATTGGTATATATGCATGAAGAAACTCCATGCAAATGGACCGTTTGAACTCACTTGATTTTGAATCACTTGAGATATGCAAATCATACCACATGGGCAAGATGACTGAAAAGCCTCGGTTTCAGTAAGATGGAACAAGATAGCAACTTGTTGGAAGTAACACATTTTGATGTGTGTAGTCCAATGAGTGCTGAGGCATGCAGTGAATATCATTATGTTCTTACTTCACAGATGATTCGAGTAGATGTTGAATATATTTACTTGATGAAACACAAGTCTGAATTATTGAATGGTTCAAGTAATTTCAGAGTAAAGTTGAAGATCATCGTGACAAGAGGATAAAATGTCTATGATAAGATCATAGAGATGAGTATCTGAGTTACGAGTTTTGGCACACAATTAAGACATTGTGGAAATTGTTTCGCAATTAATACCGCCTGGAACACCATAGTGTGATGGTGTGTCCGAACATCATAACTGCACCCTATTGGATATGATGCATACCATGATGTCTCTTATCGAATTACCACTATCGTTCATGGGTTAGGCATTAGAGACAACCACATTCACTTTAAATAGGGCACCACGTAATTCCGTTGAGATGACACCGTATGAATTATGGTTTAGAGAAACCTAAGTTGTCGTTTCTTAAAAGTTTGGGGCTACGACGCTTATGTGAAAAAGTTTCAGGCTGATAAGCTAGAACCCAAAGCGGATAAATGCATCTTCATAGGACACCCAAAACAGTTGGGTATACCTCCTGTCTCAGATCCAAAAGCAATAAAGGATTGTTTCTTGAATCAGGTCCTTTCTCGAGGAAAGGTTTCTCTCGAAAGAATTGAGTGGGAGGATGGTGGAGACTTGATGAGGTTATTGAACCATCACTTCAACCAGTGTGTAGCAGGGCACAGGAAGTTGTTCCCGTGGCACCTACACCAATTGAAGTGGAAGCTTATGATAGTGATCATGAAACTTCAGATCAAGTCACTCCCAAACCTCGTAGGATGACAAGGATGCGTACTACTTGAGAGTGGTACGTAATCCTGTCTTGGAAGTCATGTTGCTAGACAACAATGAGCCTACGAGCTATGGAGAAGCGATGGTGGGCCCGGATTCCGATAAATGGCTTGAGGCCATAAAATCCGAGAGAGGATCCATGTATGAAAACAAAGTGAAGACTTTGGCAGAACGGCTCGATGGTCGTAAGGCAAATGAGTACGGATGGATTTTAAAAGGAAGACAGACAATGATGGTAAGAATTACCATTAAGAAAGCTCGACTTGTCGTTAAGATGTTTTCCGACAAGTTCAAGGAGTTGACTACGATGAGATTTTCTCACTCGTAGCGATGCTAAGAGTCTGTTGGAATTATATTAGCGATTACTGCATTATTTATGAAATCTTGCAGATAGGATGTCAAAACATTGTTTCCTCGACGATTTTCTTGAGGAAAGGTTGTATGTGATACAACCGGAAGGTTTTGTCAATCCCGAAAGATGCTAATAAGTATGCAAAGCTCCAGCAATCCTTCTAAGGACTGGAGTGAGCATCTCGGAGTTGGAATGTATGCTTTGATGATGATCAAAGATTTTGGGTTTGTACAAAGTTTATGAGAAACTTGTATTTCCAAAGAAGTGAGTGGGAGCACTATAGAATTTCTGATGAGTATATGTTGTTGACATATTGTTGATCAGAAATGACGTAGAATTTCTGGAAAGCATATAGGGTTATTTTGAAAGTGTTTTTCAATGGAAAGCCTGGATTAAGCTACTTGAACATTGAGCATCAAGATCTATAAGGATAGATCAAAATGCTTAATAATACTTTCAAATGAGCACATACCTTGACATGATCTTGAAGGTGTTCAAGATGGACCAGTCAAAGAAGGAGTTCTTGCCTGAGTTGTAAGGTATGAAGTTAAGACTTAAAGCTCGACCTCGGCAGAATAGAGAGAAAGGACGAAGGTCGTCCCCTATGCTTAAGACATAGGCTCTACAGTATGCCATGCTGAGTACCGCACCTGAAGTGTGCCTTGCCATGAGTCAGTCAAGGGGTACAAGAGTGATCCATGAATGGATCACAGACAGCGGTCAAAGTTATCCTTGGTAACTAGTGGACTAAGGAATTTTCTCGATTATGGAGGTGGTAAAAGAGTTCGTCGTAAAGGTTACGTCGATGCAAGCTTAACACCTATCCGGATAGCTCTAAGAAGAGATACCGGATACGTATTATGGGGCAACAATTTAGAATAGCTCCAAGTAGAACAGTTATTTGGAATAGCTCCAAATAGAGCGTGGTAGCTACATCTAGGAGATGACATAGAGATTTGTAAAGCACACACGGATCTGAAAGGTTCGGACCCGTTGACTAAAACCTCTCTCACAAGCAACATGATCAAACCTAAAACTCTTGGGTATTAGTCACATGGCGATGTGACCTGTGAGTGTTAATCACATGGCGATGTGAACTAGATTATTGACTCTAGTGCAAGTGGGAGACTGTTGGAAATATGCCCTAGAGGCAATAATAAAAGTGTTATTATTATATTTCCTTGTTCATGATAATTGTCTTTTATTCATGCTATAACTGTATTATCCGGAAATCGTAATACACGTGTGAATACATAGACCACAATATGTCCCTAGTGAGCCTCTAGTTGACTAGCTCGTTGTGATCAACAGATAGTCATGGTTTCCTGGCTATGGACATTGGATGTCGTTGATAACGGGATCACATCATTAGGAGAATGATGTGATGGACAAGACCCAATCCTAAGACTAGCACAAAAGATCGTGTAGTTCATTTGCTAGAGCTTTGCCAATGTCAAGTATCTCTTCCTTCGACCATGAGAGCGTGTAACTCCTGGATACCGTAGGAGTGCTTTGGGTGTATCAAACGTCACAACGTAACTGGGTGACTATAAAGGTGCACTACAGGTATCTCCGAAAGTATCTATTGTTTTATGCGGATCGAGACTGGGATTTGTCACTCCGTGTAAACGGAGAGGTATCTCTGGGCCCACTCGGTAGGACATCATCATATGCGCAATGTGACCAAGGAGTTGATCACGGGATGATGTGTTACGGAACGAGTAAAGTGACTTGCCGGTAACGAGATTGAACAAGGTATTGGATACCGACGATCGAATCTCGGGCAAGTAACATACCGATAGACAAAGGGAATTGAATACGGGATTGATTAAGTCCTTGACATCGTGGTTCATCCGATGAGATCATCGTGGAACATGTGGGAGCCATCATGGGTATCCAGATCCCGCTGTTGGTTATTGACCGGAGAACGTCTCGGTCATGTCTGCATGTCTCCCGAACCCGTAGGGTCTACACACTTAAGGTTCGATGACGCTAGGGTTATAAAGGAAGTTTGTATGTGGTTACCGAATGTTGTTCGGAGTCCCGGATGAGATCCCGGACGTCACGAGGAGTTCCGGAATGGTCCGGAGGTAAAGATTTATATATGGGAAGTCCTATTTTGGCCACCGGAAAATGTTCGGGATTTTTCGGTATTGTACCGGGAAGGTTCTAGAAGGTTCCAGAGTGGGGCCCACCTGCATGGGGGGACCCACATGAACGTGGGTAGTGGGGGCAAGGCCCCACACCCCTGGTCAAGGCGCACCAAGATCCCCCCTTAGAAGGAATAAGATCATATCCCGAAGGGATAAGATCAAGATCCCTAAAAAGGGGGGATAACAATCGGTGGGGAAGGAAATGATGGGATTTCTTTCCTCCCACCTTGGCCAACGCCCCAATGGACTTAGAGGGCAAGAAACCAGCCCCTCCACCCGTATATATAGTGGGGAGACGCATGGGAGCTACAGACGAAGTTCTGGCGCAGCCCTCCCCCTCTCCCAAGTCGTCCTCCTCTCCCGTGGTGCTTGGCGAAGCCCTGCTGGATTGCCACGCTCCTCCATCACCACCACGCCGTTGTGCTGCTGTTGGATGGAGTCTTCCTCAACCTCTCCCTCTCTCCTTGCTGGATCAAGGCGTGGGAGACGTCACCGGGTTGTACGTGTGTTGAACGCGGAGGTGTCGTGCGTTCGGCACTTGATCATCGATGATTTGAATCACGACGAGTACGACTCCTTCAACCCCGTTCTCTTGAACGCTTCCGCTTAGCGATCTACAAGGGTATGTAGATGCACTCTCCTTCTACTCGTAGCTGGTTTCTCCATAGATAGATCTTGGTGACACGTAGGAAATTTTTTGAATTTCTGCTACGTTCCCCAAGAGCTACCAATCGCTCCTGTCAAAAATTCAAGGTACACAAGCATTAATCCATTATATTGAACGGTCCACTATTCAGTTGGTGGAGTACAAAGCTCTTAACCTTGTGGACGTGGGTTCAAGCCCCATGGTGGAGACTATATTATATGATGTTATTATCAATTATATACAAAGTCCCAGCTCGGTATTATCTTACTAAGCCGGCCCTTGGGGGCTACACGTTGCTATTCAAATTTACATGGTTATATCTACAAAGTCCCTGCTCATTATTGCATAATGACCCAACACTTGGGAGCTACATGTGTGGAATATTCAGTTTATATGATTGAGATGAATAAACCAGATTTCTTAAAGGTTGCAACATTTATTGGAGCAAGTCTTAAACCATCACTTTGTTCTGCTCAAGACTTGGGGGCTACAAGTAATATGGATATAAGGGAGAAAAATCTTCAAATTATCAGTTTTGAGCAAATCAGGAGGATCAATTACATAAACTGGTGTCAACAACAATTATGACCCGGCATCGTCTGTTTTATAATCCGGCAGTTTTTGGTAATGATAAACCAGCAAGTTTTACATCTTCAAGCCGGCTGAATATCAGATAAGTATTTGAAGACCAAAATTATTTAACCTGGCGCCTTGGAAGCCGACTCAAGTGGATTATTCTTCACAATATTTTTCTGTGAGAAACCAACATCAGCAAATTGAGTATGTAGCTAGCTTATTTGACCCGGATTTTCTAGATGAAGGAAATAACAATTGGACTTAAGGATAATCAGGTCCCGTCTCAGGAGAATATTTAACCCGGAGCACAAGGAATTAAGGATGATCAGGTGCCGGCGTACAAGAATTTTTAACCCGGAACACAATCTATCAAAGTTGTTCTGGTGTTTGTTTTACAGGATCAGTTTAACATGGATAAATCCAAATTAAACTGGGGGCTAATGTCGGGGATATACCTCGCGGTATGACCCGGCCGGACTTGGCGCTTCACCGTTGACCCGCCGGAGGACTAGCGACTCACGGGTCTGGCGGCTCACTGGTCAGACGACTCACGGATGACCCCGACGGCGGGTCACATAGAAGACTAGGCCCAAGGCCCAGTAGGCTGGCTCATATTATGGTGGGCCAGCTTAAGACAGAAGGCATGAGGAATATTACCTTTACGAGGAAGCAAGACCCGTACTTGTATCCGACTTGTAATAGAGAATAAGTTAGTTCTAATCCTAATAGGAGTCTACATGTAAGCCGCCCCTTCAACCTATATAAGGAGGGGCAGGGCTCCCCAAAGGGGGACAAGCAATAAGAAACAATCTCTAGGGCTAGACACAAGAGCCGGCTTACCGACGACTCCCTCATGATCATAATGAGACCTAGCCACAAACCGCATGTAGGGTTATTACCGGATGATTTTTCCCGGGGCCCGAAGCTGTCTAAAATCCGTGTCTTGTGTGTTGATTGCCTCACGTCTGTCGATTCCGACCAACCCCTTCAAGCTACCGCATAGATGCGCTGGCCTCACAACTAAGTCCTCACACTAAGGACATCTGACGTGACAATTCCACGACACGCATCCCATCTTCTGTTCAAAAAAGCCAAAAAAAGCGCGTCCCAGACCGAAACATGGTTCCCCCCACCTGTCTGATTCCCCATTCGTACTCCATGGGCGCCAAAACTACCTCTCCACCAGCCGCGAAACCCCAACGTCCTCCGTCCGCCACCCCATCCCACCCATCAACTGCCGCCCTCCTCCATCACGCCGGAGCCGATACCCCGACGTCGTCGTCCACCGCAACCTCAACCGCAACGCCCTCCACGGCTAGTAGTTGAAGCCGAGGCCGAGCCGTCCGTACCCGAGCCAGTTCAACCACACCGTCCTGCGCCTCACCGCTGCCGCTCCAACTTCGCCACCCTCCACCAGACCAGAGCTGTTCCTGCTACGGCGTCCTTCGCCGCCTCGGATCTGCTTCCCCTCCGCCAACATATAGCCACGGCAACATAGTCAACAATTTTGCCATAGGTTCGTCCAAGCCTGCACCCTCCAGAACATCGGTTTCCCCGATAAAAACAAGAAGATCGGCGCGACATGTGGAGGTGACCACACCGGCAACCGAAGAAGGTACTCCTCTTCCCTTATTCGTGCAAATCTTACGTCTCTGCTTGCATGGTATTCATCCCACAGAAGACACTAGTTGACCGCTTCTTCTTGATACTAGATGTTCCTAGTAACTTGCGATGCACAAGGTTTCTCCTCATATACTATTTCACCTTAGCTAAAGGTCTGTCGCCCCCCTGAATTTCAATTTCTGGCCAGTTCATTCCCAATTAACGGAAGCATTCCCCGGCGTAACAGGCGCTAGTATAACTATTCACCGGGGAAGCAGCACCTTGGTGTTTATCTTAGGGGCGTCTGCGGCCTAGAGCTACTGGCGCCCGGTCTGGAGGTCGGCCGGGATTAAAGGGATGGCTTGGGGGCGCTGCCAAGCACGGCGGTGGTGTGAGGTCGATGGGAGGGCGGGGCGGCGGAGGCACGGGTCTGGGCCGGTGGTCGCTGGCTATTCGTGAAAGATCGTCAATAGTGACTGGCGGGAGGTAGACGAAGGCCATCTTCCCGTTCCTTATAGATCGGACGGTTCATTAAAAAAATCAACTGACCTATTTATTTTCAGTCGACTGTTATCTTAGATATGACCACATGTGGTGGTGTGCTGGAGGAGTACCTGCATTTCCTATGCTCATATATTACAAAATCATACGGAGTAGAATCTAATTTTGTTTGCCATGCAATGTTGTAGAGCTATCATATGTCTCCTGCCATTTATTTTTAAGCCACCTACTATCTGCTACTTTTACAGTGCACTAGTTCTGCACACACTTCACCCATACTCTCACTATTGTGTTTTTATGCAAGGGTATTTCAGACTCTCCTGCCGAAAGAGAAGCAGCAAAGAAAAGAGAGAAGCTGCTCCAGCTTGGTATACGGGTAGGCAAGACATGTTACAACGCTATAAAGGGTGCAGTGTCAGTAGATGGAGACGGTAAACGTAGCTCTGTAGTTGATGACCTCGCTCGCAATGAACCACCATCCCAGGTGCTTGCTTTAACTTCGCGGTGTCATATGTGGATGCATGTTGATGTCTAGCTTGTATTCAAAAGGCCGAAGTCGGTCTTTATTAAGATAAGGAAAGATATTTTTTACATGAACCACCATCCCGTGAGCACCAGAAGACAAATAGCTAGTCAGGGCACTGGCCGAGCCAGTGACAAGCCCAGCAAAGACATGCATCACCTGGAAGCCAACTAAAAAGCCGCGATGGTGGCGAAGCAGCTCGCCTCCCACCAGGCTCTCAGGTCCTAGATGATCATGTTCACCACTCCAGCCGGATGTCTAGCTTGTATTGCTTCCAATTTGGTTAAATTGCATCTGCTTAGCTTACACATTATACCTTTGAATATGACATGCCTTTCTGTTTTTAGTACATACTAGTACATCTGTGTATTAACCATGTTCTTACATCAAACTAATGTTCTTGTGGATCCCTCATCAATCACTTATGACGAGGCAGGTAGACAAGGGGACTACTCCTCATTTAAAGAATACAACGTCAGCCTCCCGACATGATTCTCAAGAAACAGAAATGCTAGATGAAGATAGTGAACGTAGCTCTGTAGTTGATTACAACATTTCCCCTACACTAGCATTGCAGGTGCTTGCTCTAACTTGGCAGCGTGATATGTGGTTGCATGTTGCATGGTGTCTAGATTGTAATTCTTCCAATCAGGTTAAACTGCATGTTCTAGTCTGCTTATCTTATACTCCTGTAAATGTGACATTATACCTGTTAATGTGACATGCCTTCCTGTATTTAGTACATAGTACATCTATCTATTAAGCATGTCCTTACATAAAACTATTGTTTTTTTGTATCCCGCATCAATCAATATGATGAGACACCTTTAGTACTCCCTCCGTCTCAGTTTACAAGTCCTACGCGTATAACTAGGTTGCCAATTTGATCACCCTAATATAAACTATATAACACAAAAATTATATCTTTTGAAAATAGAACATCTGAAGTTTATATTGATATATTTTTTGTAATATATTACTTGTATTAGGTTGGTCAAATTGACGACCTAGAGGTACGCGCACGCCTT
Source organism: Triticum aestivum (assembly GCF_018294505.1). Lineage (NCBI taxonomy): Eukaryota > Viridiplantae > Streptophyta > Magnoliopsida > Poales > Poaceae > Triticum > Triticum aestivum. The sequence continues at coordinate 689,885,477 of NC_057798.1, read as the reverse complement.
GTAAACTGAGAGAGAGGGAGTATATGCAGTGCGATATTAGTTGCATCTTTCATATGATTTATAGCATGCGCTGCTTCTAATTTGTTGAAATTCCATTTATGATGGGACGCTTTTAACTTGGCAGTCATATTGGTTGCATCTTTCATGTGGTGTCTAGCTTGCATTGTTTCTTATTTGCTGGAATGGTTTCTGCTTAGTTTACACAAATAGTTGTGAACATGCCATGCCGTCCTGTTTTTACTACATATTCCATCCTGGTATCATGTGTTTGCCTTACATCAAAGTAGTGATTGTCAGTATCATGCATGAATGAGTTCTGAAGAGAGAATTTTATTGCTTTTTCTTGTCGGTTTTACTTGACAATTCAAAATCAATAAAGCGGAAGGAAGTTAGCAAGGCAGCAGATAAAGGTGCTCCTTCCAAACGGAGGGCCTCTACTCCTCCACAGCCCCAAGATGATTTCCAAGACAACACATGCATAGACACTCAACAAAGCTGTGTTTATGATGAGCACGTCTCCCCTAGTGCAGCATCACTGGTGCTCCCTCTAACTTGGCACTGTTATATGTGGTTGCATGTTATGTGTGATGTCTAGCTTGTATTGCTTCTAATTTTGTTGAATTCCATCTGCTTACTTTACACATTATACTTGAATAAGACACGTGTTCCTGTTTCCAGAACATACAATATCTGTCTATCACACCATGTTCTTACATCAAATTACTACTGTTGTGTAACCTGCAACAATCACTTATCATAAGACATGTTTCCCTTCGGAGTGTGATATAGGTTACATCTCACATTCTTTTCTAGCTTGTACTACTAATTTGTTGAAATGGCACTTATGACGAGACAATTTTAACTTGGTAGAGTGATATTATTTGCATCTTTCATATGGTGTCAAGCTTTCATTGCTTCTAATTTGTTGAAATGCCTTCTCCTTAGTTTACACATCATAAGCTGTAAATATGCAATGCTGGGAATATGCAATGGCACTAATGACGAGAGACCTCTAACATGGTAGTGTGATGTTGTTTGCATCTTGCATATGATTTATTTCTTGTACTGCTTCACATTTGTTTAAACGCCATTTGTGCTGAGACACTATTAACTTGGCAGAGCGATATTTGTAGCATCTTTCATATGGTGTCTACCTTCCATTGCATTGCTTCTTGAAAGTGCAACTATCCCTAGGTGGTTTTGGTAATTCATAACAACATATAGCTCATTGAGTTAATGCTATTCCAAGACTATTGTTTCAGGAAAGCTCAATGAATGGCATGGCATGGATGATGAAAGTGGATCCCTCAAAATACTAAGGACAAAGGATTGGCTCAAGCTCAAAAGCTCAAGACTCTTCATTTTACATTTTAGTGATCCAAGATCACATTGAGTCTATAGGAAAAGCAAATACTACCAAGAAGGGATGAGGTGTTGCTTAATGAGCCTCTTGCTTCATGTGCTTAGTGATATGCTCCAAAACCCTCAACTACTTTCCCACATCCACATATGACCTAAACCCAAAGCCAAAATTGGTCACACCGATTCTTCCAATCCGGCGCCACCGATTCCAAAAGTCATAGCCACTGCCACAAACCCTAAGCAAATCGGTCTTACCGATAGGGATCTCGTTCTCACCGAGATGGGATTGTAATCTCTCTGTTTCCCTTCGTAACGTTTCGGTCTAACCGAAGTGAGCGATCGGTCCCACTGAGATTGCAATGTAAACTCTCTATTTTCGTTTTGTAACATTTCGGCCTCACCGAAAAGAGCAAATCAGTCCCACTGAGTTTACCTGACCAACTCTCTGGAAAGCTTATTACCACATCGGTCTCACCGAGTTTGTGTAATCGGTCTCACCGAGATTACGTTATGCCCTAACCCTAACCGAATTGGTCTCACCGAGATGCATGTCAGTCCCACCGAAAATCACTAACGGTCACTAGGTTTACTAAATCGGTCCGACCGAGTTTAACGATTCGGTCCCACCGAGTGTGGTAAATTGTGTGTAATGGTTAGATTTTCTGTGGAGGCTATATATACCCCTGCACCTCCTCTTCATTCGTGGAGAGAGCCATCAGACTGAACCTACACTTCCAACTTACCATTTCTGAGAGAGAACCACCTACTCATGTGTTGAGGCCAAAATATTCCATTCCTACCATATGAATCTTGATCTCTAGCCTTCCCCAAGTTGCTTTACACTCAAACCCTCTTTCCACCAGATCCAAATCCTATGAGAGAGAGTTGAGTGTTGGGGAGACTATCATTTGAAGCACAAGAGCAAGGAGTTCATCATCAACGCACCATTTGTTACTTCTTGGAGAGTGGTGTCTCCTAGACTGGCTAGGTGTCACCGGGGAGCCTCCGACAAGATTGTGGTGTTGAACCAAGGAGTTTGTAAGGGCAAGGAGATCGCCTACTTTGTGAAGATCTACCACTAGTGAGGCAAGTCCTTCGTGGGCGACGGCCATGGTGGGATAGACAAGGTTGCTTCTTTGTGGACCCTTCGTGGGTGGAGCCCTTCGTGGACTCGCGCAGCCGTTACCCTTCGTGGGTTGAAGTCTCCATCAACGTGGATGTACGATAGCACCACCTATCAGAACCACGCCAAAAACATCCGTGTCTCCAATTGAGTTTGAATCCTCCAAACCCTTCCCTTTACTTTCTTGCAAGTTGCATGCTTTAATTTCCGCTGCCTATACACTCTTTGCATGCTTGCTTGAATTGTGTGATGATTGCTTGACTTGTCCTAAAATAGTTAAAATCTGCCAAACTCTAAAATTGGAAAAAGTTAAGTTTTTAATGGTCAAGTAGTCTAATCACCCCCCCTCTAGACATACTTCAAGGTCCTACAAGTGGTATCAGAGCCTTGGTGTCCATTTGCTTTGATTTCCATAGCTTTTGGTGGTCATAGCCTTGGTTTCACAACCTAGGAGAGTATGGCGTCTAGCGAGGGAAATTATCACCGTAGAGGTCCTTACTTTGATGGTACTAATTTTGCTAGTTGGAAGCATAAGATGAAAATGCATATTCTTGGACATAACCCCGTCGTTTGGGCAATTATTTGTATTGGCTTGCAATGTGAATTCTTCGATGGGAGAGAACCGAACCGTGAAGCTAATGCGGAAGAATTGAAGATGCTGCAATACAACGCTCAAGCATGTGACATCATCTTCAACGGATTGTGCCCCGAAGAATTTAACAAAATCAGCCGTCTTGAGAATGCAAAGGAAATTTGGGATACTTTGATTGATATGAATGAAGGTACCGAGTCCGTCAAGGAATCCAAGTTGGATGTGCTCCAAAGTCAGCTTGACAAGTTCAAAATGAAGGATGGTGAAGGTGTCGCTGAAATGTACTCTAGGCTTGCTCTTATCACAAATGAGATTGCCGGCTTAGGGAGTGAAGAGATGACCGACAAATTCATCATCAAGAAAATCCTAAGAGCATTGGATGTAAAGTATGATACCGTGTGCACATTGATCCAAATGATGCCAAACTACAAAGATCTCAAGCCAACGGAAGTCATTGGAAGGATTGTTGCTCATGAGATGTCACTCAAGGATAAGGAGGAACTTCACAACAAGTCAAGTGGTGCTTACAAAGCCTCAAGTGAAGCCCCCACATCATCAAATGAGAAACCAACCTTCAATGAAGAATTGAGCTTAATGGTGAAGAACTTCAACAAATTCTACAAAAGTAGAAGCAAAGAAAGAAGCTCCAAGTCAAGGTCTTACAATGACAAGAGATCTTCTAGTCGAGAGTGCAATTGCTACAATTGTGGGAGACCCGGACACTACTCCAATGAGTGTACGACACCCTACAAAAGAAGAGAAGATTCTCCCAGAAGAAGGAGCAAAAGAGAAGAATCACCACCAAGAGAGAGGAGGAGTAGAGATGATCGTTATGAACGAAGACCCTCACGGAGAAGTAAGGATTCGGAAAGAAAGGACAAGTCATCAAGGAGCTACACAAAACGAAGACATCAAGCTCATGTTGGTGAATGGGTTTCCGGCTCCGACTCGGACAATCACTCCGAGAGAAGCTATCACTCCGACTCCGAACATACTCAAGATGAAGGTGTTGCCGGTCTAGCACTTGTGTCAACCAACTCCTACGACATATTTGACTCACCAAATGAAGGTGTTGGAAGATGCTTCATGGCCAAAGGTCCAAAGGTAACACATCCCGAGTATGTTGATTTTAATAGTGATGAAGATGGCTTGCTTGTGGATGATGATTTACTTGTTGACAACTCTAGTGATGAATACTATGATGAAACGTCAATTAATCATGCTAATCAAACGAATGACAATGATAAGGAGAAAATTGAGCTTCTAACTAAATAACTAAACACTCTTAAGTTGGCTCATGAAACTATCTTCGAAGATCATCGAGAACTTTTAAGGGCTCATGAGAAGTTATGCTTTGAAAAGCTCAATCTTGAGAAAGAGCATGAGTTCTTAAAGGCAATCAATGATGATCTCCGCAAGAAAAGTTCTTCTTACATTGCTAAGCGTTTACTCTTATCTACTTACATGCCTCAAGTCAAGTCTAGTAACAAGTACAAGAAAGATACTTCCTCTAGTAGTAACAATAATAATGTCAAATCCAATGTTGTTGCTTCTAGTAGTTCTCTTGATTCCACTAATGATTCTCTTAGCCAAGTTACACTTGAGCAAGAAAATAGTTTATTGAAGGGAATTATAGAGAAAGGTGTTTACAAGAGCCTTGCCGGGAGTAAGCAATTCGAGGAAATTGTACGCAAGCAAGGAAGGCACCGGAAGAATCAAGGTGTTGGTTTTGAACGAAAGTTCAACGCAAATGGAGTTGAGTGGGAAGAAGATCAATACCCCAAGACAACGTTTGTTCCTCAACAAGAGAAGTATGATCCTACTTCCTTCAAGGGGACACAAGCTCAAGATGATCTTCCACCACAAGACCACAAGAACAAAGGCAAGGACAAGCTTCAAGAAGAGATTGATGCATTTGAAGAAGCACCTAAAGCCTCGTTCAAGTGGGTCTCCAAGACTACGTCAAGTTCTACTTCATCAAGTACAACTACAACTCCAAGGATTCCCATCAAGATGATGTGGATCCCGAAGAAGAAGAACTAGAGAGTTCTTGAGGGTGACTCCGCCAACATTCTTCACTCATATCATTTTGGCAAGAACAAGTGCAATCAACTTTCACATCTTGCACTAGTTCAAGGAGTCACAAACCCTCATGTTGGTAAGGCAAGGGACAAGGTAACCTAATGTTTTCATGGACATCATCTTGTGTGTGCATCACTCTATGTCTATGGATATTCTTGTTTGTTCCTTGTGGGACTAACCCATGTAGGCAAGTTGAAAGTGCAACTCACTCCAAAGGATTTCTCCAAATGATCTGCATCAACATTGAGCATCTACATCTTCAACACCTACATGAAGTCATCATCGACAAAACCCAAGGTTAGTTCATCCCTCTAAGGGGGGATCTCACATCTAGGGGGAGCTTAACTCTAGGAATTGAGTCAAAGCAACTCTAATGGTGTCAACACATTAATGCATTATGTAAAAGTGGTAACCCCACTTGAGCTTAAACGATGAGTATGACCTATGATCAAATGTTCTCATTTGACTCCTAAGTCAATATACTCATATATAGATGACCTAGTCATCGCCAATTGCTTGATAGATGCTAAAATTGGTTCTGCATGCTTTGCCACATATTTCAATTGCCATCTTATTGTGTGAGCATGTTGGTGCATATTTTACTCATTCAAGGACATCCACTTGTTGTTTTATTTGTTTGGATTATTTTCTTTGTGACAAGTGGATGGACAAGAATGCCTAAGAACCTTCTTTAGCTATCTATGCTTTTCTCGTCTCAAACTCTATTCATGCTACATCACAAAATTGGATCAAGCCAGATTCGAACCACTCTGTGTGAGGAGCACTCGGAGCCCCCGATTCATCATAGACTTAAACTTCCAAAACCTCTTAGTGACTCTCGGTCTGACCGATCCTACCATTTCGGTCCTACCGAGATCAACAAGTTGATCTGAGTTTTCAATCTCGGTGCAATCGATTTGAACTTTTCGGTCACACCGATTTGCTGTAACTGAACATAGTTATGCATCTCGGTGCCACCGAGTTGTTCCACTCGGTCACACCGACAGGGTCGAGCTATATATATAGCCACGGGCAAAATTTTGGAAATTTCTCTGAAACCCTTCGCCCGTGCAACAGCTCGCTCTGCCATCATGGTCTCCAGATCGTCTCCTCATCGCCAGCAGCCTCCTGTCGCTGGTCTCCGCCGCCGTCAACAGATTTCGTCCCCGCCGTTGCCGCTGTAGCAAGTCCACCGCCCAATTAGGGTATGGACTTAATCTTTGTGCTATCCACGTCTGATTCCTGGCACATTGTTTTCATATTGATTCTTGCCACGATTGAAAATCTTCTATCCAGCCAAAGTAGTTCATAGATTAGACATGATTCAAATTTTTAGGTTTAGGTTTCCACCGAAACCATCTCGGACCCACTGAGTTGAAAAACTCGGTCTCACCGATTTGGCTTATGCCATTGCACTAGTGACTCTCGGTCTGACCGAGAATTACTAATCGGTGCAACCGATTTGAGGATTCTGTGAAACCCTAGCAGTCTCGGTACCACCAAACTGAAACCCGGTCCAACCGAGATCATCAGTTTAGGTTCCAAAACTGCTTCGGTATCACCGAGTTTGAAAATCGGTAGATCCGAAATGCTTTATGTGGAAAACTAAGACTGAACTTTTGAGTCATTCTTTTGCAAAAAACCTCTGCATTTTGTGATGCTCATCTTTTCTATCTCATCTATAACTCTTCACAGGGTCAGCAGTCAGCTTTTGCAGTATGTCTGATCAAAGTGACGGCTAGAACAGGTCAGAAGAGCAGATGGACTTGAGTGAGGGCACTAGTCCCTCAACTTCAGATGAAGGGAGCAGAAGTACTCCTAGCAATTTGCCTAAATCTGCAACTAGGCAAAGGAGGAAAAGAACTTCAGATTCAGAGGATGAAGATTACAAAGTTCAGGAAGATGAGGCTACTTCCAAGAAAGTGGTGCTCAAGAAGGAATATGTCTCAGCAAAGGATATAAAGCCAAGCATGAAGATCAAAAGGCCTGCAAGAAGGCAACCTATGCCCAAGGCCAGAGCATCAACTCAACTGCCTGAAAATCCTGATCCCAAAGAGCCAGCTGATGAAAGCAAGAAGAGGAAGGAAAGGGTCAAGAAGACCATGGCCAGAGTTGTTGGGAAACCTTCCATGATGGAAGAGGAAGAGCTTTCTACACCAGCACCAAAGGCACCAAAGCTTATGGGTGATGCTATTAAATCTGGGGCTGCAACATCTAAGCCCAAGGAAGCACCCAAAGCTGCCCCCAAGGCCAAGTCTGCACCAAAGAGGAATACCAAGAGTATTCCAGCCGCTGAGAAGAACAGGCCCCAACGCCTGAGGTTGCTGAGGAGGAAGATGAAGAAGGACAGGTTCTAAGGAAGCTCAAGACAAAGATACCAGATCACAATGATGCCCATCCTGTGGCTGAGGACATGAACATCAGAAAAGACTCAGGATTGAGGATATGGAGGATGGCAGATCCATATGCCACAAGGAGAAGAATTGCTGTTGATTACGGGTTCCATACAAAGGAACAACAGGACTTCTATGAGACAATCTTATTGGACAAGAAGCCCATAGTTTGTGACATGAGGTGGGTTGACTGGAAATTCATCAAGGAGAATGAAGAGCACTATCCTGGAGTGCAAGACAGCTTTGTTGCTTGTGGAGTTACAGATTTTTTTGGGCAAAAGCTCACAAATTGGAATTATGAGCTTATCATAAAATTCTACTCCACAGCACACTTTTACCCAAATGGAAGAATTTTTTGGATGTCTGAAGGTACAAGGTACCAATCCATAGTTGAAGAATGGGCAAAACTAATAAATGCCCCAAAGGAAAATGATGATGATCTGGATGTATATGCCAAGAAGAAAATGGGACACAATACCATGGCACACATTTACAAGGAGATCCCAGACAAAGCCCTAGAGACTTTCACTTTTGGATCAGTCCATTTTCTGTTGTCAGGGCTGCCTACTATCAATTGGATCCTGAGGCACACTCTATTGCCCAAGTCAGGTGACCACAACATGATCAGAGGGCATGCCATCAATATGTTGCATTTATTTGATGTGCCACAAAAATTCAAAGTCATGAGCCTTATAGTTGAAACCATAAAGAGGACTGCAGCAGATCATAAGAGGAGCTGTGGATATGCCCCTCAGATTCAGGAATTGATCAACTCAAAGATGGGCACAGGGAAATATCAGTTGGATAGGGAACATTTTCCACTCTATCCAGACTTTGAGGACAATGAGGTTGTCATGAATGAAGATGATCCACAATCAGTTCAAGCTCAAGAGAAGAAGGAGAAGGCTGCCGAGATGCCAACTCAAGAGGAGGCATCTGAGTATTTCTTGAAAACCAAACAGGAGCAGCTTGGTTACTTGATAGCATCATCTCTGAGGATTGAGAAGGGGTTGGCCACCCTAACTCAAAACTAGGAGAGCCTGGAAAGAATCATGGAACAAAAATTCTATGATCTAGATGTCAAGGTAACTGAGATTCAGTCAGTTGTGGAGCAGCTGCAGGATGACATGCAGGAGAGGAAGGGCAAGACTACCACCAATGTGTTTGCCAGAGTGCCCAGAGCCCAGAGGTCAGTTGCAGCGCTAGTGACAGACACTAGAGCAACAACTTCAGCACCAGCCACTGCCCCTTCAGCTCCAGTGCAACCAGCTTCAGCATCAACTCCAGTACCCTCTACTTCAACTGAAGCCTTCATCCTTGGAGTTATCATGACACCACCACCAGAAGATCAAGCCTGAGAGTCGATCTAGCACCATGCATTTTCTATGAACTTTTTGGTAACTTGTTGCCAAAGGGGGAGAAAAATGTATAGATCATAGGCTTCGAGAGAGAGTGTTGCTTTTGTTCTCTCTTGCTTTATTTGGTGGTTTTTCAATCTTTGTTTGCTTTTGGTTGAGATACTATGCTTGTGAGACATTGATGATCATGTATTTGATCATAAGCTACACTTATGCATGCTTGATATTATCCTATCTATCTTATGTGATCACTCACTATGCTTGGTGATGAGTGCATGTATTCATTGTTTATTATTTTAAGCACTCCATCAAGATGTATGTGACATGGAAGAGTAACCCATGAGCCTAATTCATTGTGCATTTGCAGTCCAAAGCAAATCTAAAACTATGCACAAATTTAGGGGGAGCTCTTACTTATCACATACTTCTCAAAGCGACAATGTTATTTAAATTTTATTATCATTTGTCGAAGCTTTGATCTATATGTTGTCATCAATTACCAAAAAGGGGGAGATTGAAAGTGCAACTATCCCTAGGTGGTTTTGGTAATTCATAACAACATATAGCTCATTGAGCTAATGCTATTCCAAGACTATTGTTTCAGGAAAGCTCAATGAATGGCATGGCATGGATGATGAAAGTGGATCCCTCAAAATACTAAGGACAAAGGATTGGCTCAAGCTCAAAAGCTCAAGACTCTTCATTTTACATTTTAGTGATCCAAGATCACATTGAGTCTATAGGAAAAGCCAATACTATCAAGAAGGGATGAGGTGTTGCTTAATGAGCCTCTTGCTTCATGTGCTTAGTGATATGCTCCAAAACCCTCAACTACTTTCCCACATCCACATATGACCTAAACCCAAAGCCAAAATCGGTCGCACCGATTCTTCCAATCCGGCGCCACCGATTCCAAAAGTCATAGCCACTGCCACAAACCCTAAGCAAATCGGTCTTACCGATAGGGATCTCGTTCTCACCGAGATGGGATTGTAATCTCTCTGTTTCCCTTTGTAACGTTTTGGTCTAACCGAAGTGAGCGATCGGTCCCACCGAGATTGCAATGTAAACTCTCTGTTTCCGTTTTGTAACATTTCGGTCTCACCGAAAAGAGCAAATCGGTCCCACCGAGTTTACCTGACCAACTCTCTGGAAAGCTTATTACCACATCGGTCTCACCGAGTTTGTGTAATCGGTCTCAGCGAGATTACGTTATGCCCTAACCCTAACTGAATCGGTCTTACCGAGATGCATGTCAGTCCCACCGAAAATCACTAACGGTCACTAGGTTTACTAAATCGGTCCGACCAAGTTTAATGATTCGGTCCCACCGAGTTTGGTAAATTGTGTGTAACGGTTAGATTTTGTGTGGAGGCTATATATACCCCTCCACCTCCTCTTCATTCATGGAGAGAGCCATCAGACTGAACCTACACTTCCAACTTTCCATTTCTGAGAGAGAACCACCTACTTATGTGTTGAGGCCAAGATATTCCATTCCTACCATATGAATCTTGATCTCTAGCCTTCCCCAAGTTGCTTTCCACTCAAACCCTCTTTCCACTAGATCCAAATCCTATGAGAGAGAGTTGAGTGGTGGGGAGACTATCATTTGAAGCACAAGAGCAAGGAGTTCATCATCAACGCACCATTTGTTACTTCTTCGAGAGTGGTGTCTCCTAGATTGGCTAGGTGTCACTTGGGAGCCTCCAACAAGATTGTGGAGTTGAACCAAGGAGTTTGTAAGGGCAAGGAAATTGCCTACTTCATGAAGATCTACCGCTAGTGAGGCAAGTCCTTCGTGGGCGACGGCCATGGTGGGATAGACAAGGTTGCTTCTTTGTGGACCCTTCGTGGGTGAGCCCTCCGTGGACTCGCGCAGCCGAACCCTTCATGGGTTGAAGTCTCCATCAACGTGCATGTATGATAGCACCACCTATCAGAACCACGCCAAAAACATCCGTGTCTCTAATTGCGTTTGAATCCTCCAAACCCTTCCCTTTACTTTCTTGCAAGTTGCATGCTTTAATTTTCGCTGCCTATACACTCTTTGCATGCTTGCTTGAATTGTGTGATGATTGCTTGACTTGTCCTAAAATAGTTAAAATCTGCCAAACTCTAAAATTGGAAAAAGTTAAGTTTTTATTGGTCAAGTAGTCTAATCACCCCCCTCTAGACATACTTCAAGGTCCTACACTTCTAATTTGGTGAAATGTCTTCTTCTTAGTTTACACATCATAGTTCTGGTTATCTCTTCCATCCTGTTTTTCATACATATTACATCCTCCTATCATGTGGTTGTCTAACATCAAAGTTTTATTTGTCTGCATCACGCATCAATTTGTTCTGAAGAACTAAATTTTATTCGTTTTTCTTGTCGGCTTGACTTAACATGGCACAGAGAAAGAGGGAGAAACATAGAATGGCAGGGAATGAGAAGCGGATGAATCCTGCAGATTCTGCTGGTACTAATGGTGCAATAGAAGGTGAAAGTCCGGCGGAAAATTCTACAAACACGGCATCCCATGCTACACTAACTGCAAAAAAGCCAAATAGAAACAAATAGCTGCCACCAAACAAGCAGAGACAGCCCTAGTTCTTGCAACACCTACCACAGTACTACCAGCTGCACGACATACTCGTGCATCAACTGAGCTAGCAGCACGTTCCCAAGCTCCCTTGCCACCTGACACTACTTCCCAAGCACTCTTGACACAAGACGAGTTGGCAATATCATATGAACCTTGTGAGCTTCAACAGCAAGAAGGTAGTTGCTGGAGTCAAGTTACAGTTGCATGCTTCTTTATATGTAGTCTCATAGTTTGATGTACACTAACACTTCCTATGTTTGTTGTTGGACTAGCACCTAGGCACAAGAGGAAACAAACATCAGGGATAATGCTCGGTAGGTTAACTAAATCTAGAGGAGGAAGAATGGAGATCCGTTTTGAGGGAGGTTTAAAAAGGCCACGTGATGCTACAGAGTCAGCCAAGTTAGTATCAGAGGCAGCGGTTGCCGTTAGGTGTCATGTACGTATCCTTCCAACATGGATTCAGTACAGGAATGACAAAGACGAAACCCAGTTCAACACCTTCCTCGACCATTTATCTGTAAGTATGGTTATGTATGGAAACTAGTAATATTGTCTTTTTTTTGTCCCATACTTTCTAGGTTGCTGATAATGAGACTCCCATAATTTTCAACAGATGAGGTTCAAGTTGGATAGCCAAGATGATGCAACCAGACAAGCTTGCACCCTTGTTTTCAAGTCTGCTCTGCGACAGTATCGGTATAACTTGAGGAAAACTCACTTTGAAGGCAAGGCTAACAGTGAACTTTCCCAAACATCTCTAGTGGAAAATATATCGGATGAAGACTAGAGGGGCCTTGTTAAACACTGGTCTGATCTGAAGTATCAGGTACATTATATATATGTGATCAGATCACATGTTGAAGTCCTATTGATGCATGTGCCACACAAATCTATCTTCTTGTAGGTGAACTGTTCAAAGAGCAAGGCCAACCATACGAAAGTGAAATTCCAACAGACGACAGGATCTCGTACCTATATTGCACACTTCGAGGCTCTTGTAATTTGCTGTTGTTTCACTCTTTTCGCTGTACCATATTATCAGATCTATATTGACTTGTTCGAAGTGCAGAGGAAAGCCCGCAAGGACCAAAAAGTACCTGAACCAAATGCTGTGGAAATCTTCAAGGACTGTCACACCAGCAAGAAGGGCATGACTACACCAGTCAAAGCCGCTGTTGTAATTCCTTAATCCTCATGCCTTTTAACTACTATTTACTTTGACTTGTGCCTTGAACTGCATGGTTTGCAGCTAATGTCTATTAATCTTTTCAATTTTAGGGGGAGTCCTAGATTAGGGGGTGTCCGGATGGCCGGACTATGACCTTTGGCCGGACTCCCGGACTATGAAGATACAAGATTGAAGACTCCGTCCCATGTCCGGATGGGACTTTCCTTGGCGTGGAAGGCAAGCTTGGCGATACGATATGAAGATCTCCTCCCATTGTAACCGACTCTGTGTAACCCTAGCCCTCTCCGGTGTCTATATAAACCGGAGAGTCTTAGTCCGTAGGACGAACAACAATCATACAATAGGCTAGATTCTAGGGTTTAGCCACTCCGATCTCGTGGTAGATCTACTCTTGTACTACCCATATCATCAATATTAATCAAGCAGGAGTAGGGTTTTACCTCCATCGAGAGGGCCCGAACCTGGGTAAAAACATCGTGTCCCTTGTCTCCTGTTACCATCCGCCTAGACGCACAGTTCGGGACCCCCTACCCGAGATCCGCCGGTTTTGACACCAACGTTGGTGCTTTCATTGAGAGTTCCTCTCTGTCGTCGCCTTTTAGGCCCGATGGCTTCTTTGCTCATCAATCGGATGCGGTCCGGGATGAGACTTTTCTCCCGGACAGATCTTCGTATTCGGCAGCTTCGCACTGCGGGCTGACTCGTTCGGCCATCTGGAGCAGATTGAGAGCTACGCCCCTGGCCATCAGGTCAGGTTTGGAAGCTTGAACTACACGGCCGACATCCGTGGGGACTTGATCTTCGACAGATTCGAGCCACAACCGGGCACGCCGCATTGTCATGAAGGACACGATCTACCTCTGTCATCGGACAACGCCCAGAGCGTCGCTCAGGTGTCTGCTCCGACCATTAGCTTGGAGCCCACTACGCTAGTCAGGGACGGACGGTTAGACGCCACCCCGGAAACTGCAATCTCTACGGCGATAGAGCCGGATACCAGCCTAGCCCCTCGCAAGGCCTGTGACTCCGAGGTGGCGGACTCCGATCCGGACTCCGTAAATCCCGCACCTCTCTCGGTTAAGCCCGATTGGGCTCCGGTCATGGAGTTCACCGCTGCGGATGTCTTTCAGCACTCACCTTTCGGCAACATCCTGAATTCATTAAAGTCTCTCTCTTTGTCAGGAGAGCCCTGGCCGGACTACGACCAACACAGTTGGGACGCGGACGACGAAGAAATTTGTAGCCCACCCACCACCCACTTTGTAGCCACTGTCGACGATTTAACCGACATGCTCAACTTCGACTCCGAAGACATCGACGGTATGGACGCCGATGAAGGAGACAATCAAGAACCAGTCCCTATAGGGAACTGGAAAGCCACCTCGTCATATGACATATACATGGTGGACACCCCTAAAGCGGGGGATGGCGAGGAGAAAACGGAGGATGACCCCTCCAAGAAGCAACCCAAGCGCCGACGTCAGCGGCGCCGCTCTAAGTCCCGCCAAAGCAAAAATGGCGATTCTGGCACCGGAGATAACAATATGCCGGATAGTGCCGAAGACAACCCCCTCCAGCAGGATTCAGTGCAGGAGAACGAAGGAGCCAGCCCTCGTGAGAGAGCGGCCGACAAAGAGGATGAGGACGACAATTACATGCCTCCCTCCGAAGACGAGGCAAGCCTCGACGACGATGAATTCGTCGTGCCAGAGGATCCCGTCAAGCAAGAGCATTTCAAACACAGACTCGTAGCCACGGCAAACAGCCTCAAGAAGAAACAGCAGCAGCTTAGAGCTGACCAAGACCTGCTAGCCGACAGATGGACCGAAGTCCTGGCGGCCGAAGAGTATAAACTAGAACGCCCATCCAAGAGCTACCCGAAGCGCAGGCTGCTTCCCCAACTTGAGGAGGAAGCAACCAAACCTACATCACCAGCGTACGATGCGCCCGATCGGCCACCTCGAGGCCGCGATAGAGAGGCCTTCAGGCCCTCGACCCAAGCCGCACCCCAACACAGCTCAAAACATACCAGAGTACGGGGAGACGCAACAGACCTGCGAGACATCTTGGAGAATAAGGCAAGGCAAACAAGATCGATCTACGGATCGCATGGGCGCCCCGCTTCACGTGACACTAGCCGTCACGCCGGACATAATAAATATGGCCCGACCGAATACAACATACCAAGCTCGTCCGAGCTGCGTCGCGATATAGCTTAGTACAGGGGCGCCGCACACCCACTATGCTTCACAGACGAAGTAATGGGTCATCAAATCCCCAAGGGCTTCAAACCCGTAAACATCGAATCATACGATGGCACAACAGATCCTGCGGTATGGATCAAGGATTATCTCCTTCACATCCACATGGCCCATGGCGATGATCTACACGCCATCAAATACCTCCCGCTCAAGCTTAAAGGACCAGCTCGGCATTGGCTTAATAGCCTGCCAGCAGAGTCAATCAGTTGTTGGGAGGACCTGGAATCCACATTCCTTGACAACTTCCAGGGCACGTATGTGCGACCACCAGACGCCAATGACCTAAGCCACATAATCCAGCAACCAGAGGAATCGGCCAGACAATTCTGGACACGGTTCCTGACAAAGAAAAACCAAATAGTCAATTGTCCGGACGCCGAGGCCCTCGCAGCCTTCAGGCATAACATCCAAGACGAATAGCTTGCCCGGCACCTAGGACAGGAAAAGTCGAAGTCTATGGCAGCCCAAACGACACTCATGACCCGCTTTTGCGCGGGAGAGGAGAGCTGGCTAGCTCGTAGCAATAACATAAGCAAAAGCCCTGGCAATTCGGATAACAAGGATAACAACGGCAGGTCACGCCGCAACAAGCATAAGCGCCGCATTAACGGTGACAATACTGAAGATACGGCAGTCAATGCCGGATTCAAAGGCTCTAAACCGGGTCAGCAGAAGAAGCCATTCAAACGAAACCCTCAGGGCCCATCCAGCTTAGACCGGATACTTGATCGCTCGTGCCAGATACACGGCACCCCCGAACAGCCAGCAAATCACACCAACAGGGATTGTTGGGTGTTCAAGCAGGCAGGCAAGATAAGTGCCGAGACTAGAGACAAGGGGCTACATAGAGATGACGAGGAGGGTCCCCGGCCGCCGAACAACAAAGGACAGAAGGGATTTCCCCCGCAAGTTCGGATGGTGAATATGATATACACAACCAACATCCCCAAAAGGGAGCGGAAGCATGCTCTCAAGGACGTCTATGCGCTGGAGCCTGTCGCCCCAAAGTTCAACCCATGGTCCTCCTGCCCGATCACTTTCGATCGACGGGACCATCCCACCAGCATCCGTCACGGCGGATTTGCCGCACTGGTCCTACACCCAATTATCGACGGATTTCACCTTACCAGAGTCCTAATGGACGGCGGTAGTAGCCTGAACCTGCTTTACCAGGACACAGTGCGAAAAATGGGCATCGATCCTTCGAGGATTAAACCCACAAAGACAACCTTCAAAGGTGTCATACCAGGGGTCGAAGCCAGCTGTACAAGCTCGGTCACACTCGAGGTGGTCTTCGGATCACCGGATAACTTCCGGAGCGAGGAGTTAATCTTCGACATAGTCCCATTACGCAGCGGCTATCACGCCCTGCTCGGACGAACCGCATTTGCAAAATTCAATGCGGTGCCGCACTACGCATATCTCAAGCTCAAGATGCCAGGACCTTGCGGAGTCATCACAGTAAATGGAAACAAAGAACGCTCTCTCCAACAGAGGAGCACAAGGCGGCCCTAGCGGCGGAAGTACAGAGTAGCCTCTCAAGGCAGTTCTCCAATCCAGGCGCCAAACGTCCGGACAACGTCAAGCGAGCCCGAAGTAACCTACAACAAATCCGGCTGGCACGCTCCGAGCAAGCATAGCAGTGCGGCCCCGACCCCAGCCCCCGCCAAACGGCAATGCTGGTACCACGCGTACATAATTATGCCTTAGAGATACCATGGGCATAAGGGGAGGGGCACAACAATGGCACGCCCAGAATGCGGCTTAGCCGCACAAGGGGGCTCCCTATTTCGCCGTTTTCCTTTTTCACACACTTTCAGGACCCAACTATTCGGAAGGCCGGTCCGGCAATACTATCGCCGAATCAACGATGCAATAGCCAGGGAGGAAGCAAGCTACGTCAAATGTCAAGGTGGTATCTATAACGAGTTTAAATACCTGTTTCTCTTACAATACCGCAGCATGCCCCTGAAGGGGAATATGTCAAATACTCCCATCTCTTGTTTACCGCACTTTTTGTATTGTTCTGCTTTCATAGCAGCCCTTTTTTTAATAAACAATACATAGCTCTTATCTATTATTGTACTTATCTATTTTTATATGCAAACATGTTCAGTCATGACACTATGCAACTGTACACTTTGGCACGGATAATACACCAGGGGCTTACAACACCCCATAACGTGGTGTGAGAAGACCGAACACTCTAACAAGTGCGGCACCCCGAACTTATAGCACTATATGCATCGGCTCTGAATCATGTCTTTGGTCAATAGTTGGGTTTGCCCGGCTCCCATGTTTTGGTACCTTACGTTCCGCATTGTTGGCTAAGGTAGCGTTGGGAGAACTACTGCGATTGTGCCCCAGTTGAGCTGGGTTAACACCTCAGTAGAGAAAGCTAAAACTGACTGTCATGATAGTGCGAGAGACCGGTCGCTGTTCGCGAGGTTTTTCCGAGTCCTTAAAGACTTATGCCGCTTCAAGCAAAGAACCGGACTTATCTGGCCTAGGCGTGGATAGCGCCCCAAACTCGGTCTTCCGAATACTAGGGGCTTCGCTAAAATTTAAAATTATAGAATTCTATGGCTAAGTGAGAGTGATAAAGCATTATAAGTCCGACGGCCTGGTTTGCTGTGCTGAACGCCTCCCTAGATGGACCCAAGAATGGGAACAAGAGCGCTCAGGTTTATCCCGAACACCCCAGCACTCGTGGCACGGGGGTCGAAGCCGACGACTTGCATCTCTCAGGTTTGATAAACGGCCGCACAGAAGGTAATATTTTAAATTAACTAGCGTTGCTTAACGCATATGAACAAAGCTTCAGCGTACAGGATAACAAATGCGAGTTTACTCAAAAATTACATCTTTGGAGCACTCATCCGCTATGCGGCGGGCACCCTTCGGAACACCATTATAATACATCTCGGGCGTACGATACTCCTTGCCCGGCGGTGGCGCGTCCGTCAACAGCCTCTCCACGTCTAGCTTGCCCCAGTGCACCTTAGCACGGGCAAGGGCCCGGCGGGCACCTTCAATACAAACAGAGCACTTGACGACCTCAATCCACGGACACGCGTCCACCATCCGCCGCACCAGACCGAAGTAGCTCCCAGGCATGACTTCTCCAGGCCACAGCCGAGCTATGAGGCCCTTCATGGCCTGTTCGGCCACCTTGTGGAGCTCAACCAGCTGCTTCAGCTGGTCGCTCAGGGGCACCAGATGTTCGGCCTCAGCATACTGAGACCAGAACACTTTTTCCGTCGAGCTCCCCTCTTCGGCTCGGTAGTATGCGGCGGCATCAGACACACTACGGGGCAGATCGGCGAACGCTCCTGGAGAGCTCCGGATTCGGGTAAGTAGCAGATAATTAACTTTTATATTTTTGCTTTGCATAAAGAATGCCTTACCCGTCGCGTCGCTATCTTCTTCATCACCTCGATCTCCTGAAGGGCCTTCTGGGCTTCGGCCTTAGCGGTCTTGGCTCTCTCAAGAGCCAAGGCAAGCTCAGACTATCGAGTCTTCGAGTCACGCTCCAAACTCTTGTGTTTTTCCACGAGAGCCTGGAGCTCTTGCCGCACCTCCGCCACCCGCGCCTCCTGCTTCTCTCGCTCGGCGCGCTCCAAGGCCGCACTCTTTTCGGCCTTGGAGACCGCCTCTTTCAGGGTCGCCACCTCGGTCGTGGCTCCTGCAACATTAACGTTGGTCCTGTTATTATTATTATTATTATGCAACCAGGTATTTCTATATACATTTACAGGAGGTACTACATACCCTCTTTATCCTCGAGCTGCTTCTTGGCACGGCCGAGCTCGCTCTTGGACCGCTCGAGGCTTTCCTTCAAGGCATTGACCTCCGCAGTCAGTGCGGCAGAGGTCAGCAGTGTAGCCTGCATTCCCATATTGACATATTTCTATTAGACTCCTGCGTATATCTTTTAAGATACTCAGTTCGGCTTTTCTTTCCGAACACCGAACTAAGCATCATGGGCTACTGTCTATGCGGTAACATTATATATATATGTTTTTGAACACATACCTCAAAGCCCGTTAACAGGCTTGTGCAAGCTTCCGTCAGCCCGCTCTTGGCGGACTGAACCTTCTGAATCACCGCACTCATAACAGTGCGGTGTTCTTCATCGATAGAGGCGCCGTTGAGCGCCTCCATCAAATTGTCCGACGCCTCCGGGTGGACGGAAGTCGCCGGCGTCGCGGACTTGCCCTTCTTGTCAAGGCGCCGCCTATCGGGCTCTGGAACCACTGATGGTTCTGGAGCAGTGTCCGGCCCAGGGCCGGACTTAGATCCCTCCGGGGTTTTACCCCCTTTGGGTTGGGAGTCCGGAAGGTCGCCTTGTGGTGCTTCTAGGACCACCTCCTCTTGGTTTTGTCCCCTACGGGACTTCACCTCCGCGCCGTCTGTAGGGAGAGGGGAGGAGGCCGTCGGAAGTGAAGCGCTATTCACATCCGACGAATTCAGAGATCCGCTCGACGAATCGCCAAGCTGAGCTCTGGGCGGACTGTATGATTAGCTTCGGTGTTAGAAGCTATCAAATAATAAAGGAGTGCAATAAGTCATTCGTGTAGTCGGACACTTACGATTTTGCCAGGGGCTTGATCCTGGAAGGCCAGTCCTCCTCGCCGTCTTCGGCATCGGGGGCGTAGTCCGGTAGAAGGGGCTTCCCCTTCTTGGACCCTCCGGCTTCCCCAGTTGGGGCGGCCTTTCTCTTCTTTCCTCCCCCGCTGGAGGGGGAGAGGCATCTTCTTCTTCCTCCTCCTCATCTTCGGAGGCGGAGGGCGCGTTGGAGCCGTCGGGCAAATCCGACGACACTGGGCGCCGGGAACTCTTTCGGGTCCCCGTGGCCTTCCCCTTGGCCTTCTTCTCCGGCACCACATGGGGTGCCGGAACCAGTAGCTTCGCTAAGTGTGCGTCTACTGGGCCTTCGGGCAAAGGGGTCGGACAGTCAAACTGTCCGGATGTCCTCTTCCAATCCCGTCAAAGGAACGAGAGTTTAGATCCCACATAAGGTCACACTATGAAATGCGGATATCCCGTAAGGGACTAAAGGTAAGCTTACTTTGGAGGCTTGACGTTTGGTGCAAAACCCGCGATCCTTGGTGACGGGAGGGGAGACCTTGGAGCTTTTGAAAAGCACCTTCCAGCCGTCCTCGTGCTTCGTTTCGAAGAGCCGGGATAGAGTCTGGTTCCGGGCCGGGTCGAACTCCCACAAATTGAAGTCCCGTCATTGACACGGGAGGATCCGGCGGAAGAGCATGACCTGGACCATGTTGACAAGTTTGACCTTCTTGGCCACCAGGTCTCGGACGCAGGTTTGGAGTCCGGTCACCTCTTCCGGATTGCCCCACGACAGGCCCGTCTCTTTCCAAGATGTGAGCCGGGTGGGGATGCCGGATCGAAATTCAGGGGCCGTTGCCCATTTAGGGTCACGCGGCTCGGTAATATAAAACCATCCAGATTGCCACCCTTTGATGGTTTCCACGAAGGCATCCTCGAGCCAGGTGACGTTGGCTATCTTGCCCACCATGGCACCTCTGCATTCCGCCTGTCGTCCTTGCACGACCTTCGGCTTGACGCTGAAGATCTTCAGCCATAGGCCAAAGTGGGGCTGGATGCGGAAGAAGGCCTCGCACACGACGATGAACGCCGAGATGTTGAGGATGAAGTTCGGGGCCAGGTCGTGGAAGGCCAGGCCATAGAAGAACATGAGCCCCCAGACGAACGGGTGAAGAGGAAAACCCAGTCCGTGGAGGAAATGGGGAAGAAAAACAACCCTCTCATGGGGCCTGGGGGTGGGGATGAGTTGCCCCGCATCTGGGATCCGGTGCGCGATGTCGTTAGACAAGTATCTGGCCTTCCTCACGTTTTTGATTTGTCCCCCCATGACGGAGGAGGCCATCCATCTACCTCCCACTCCTGACATGGTTTGAGAAGGTTGAGGTGGGAAGTGCGGGCTTGGGCGCTGGAGCTCGAGCACGCAGGGACGGATAAGCAGAGGAGGAAGAGGGCGTGAATGGAAAGGGCGGATTGTTATCCCCTTATATGGGCGGCCAACACTACGAGCCCCCCACCGGCCTAATAAAACTCGCTTATCCCCCAAGCGTCGCGGTTAATGGCACGGTTGGGTTACCCACACCCGTATTGGTGAGAATCTCGGAATAAGGGGACACGATCTCTGCTTTGACAAGACGTGCCAAGGAAACCGCCTCGCTAAACGTGTTGAGGTGGAATAATGAAATAAATAAAGAGCCTGGCTGTTGCATGATGTCACGCCACAGAATACGTCAGCAGATCCGATTAATACAAATATTATTCTCTCTACGAAGGAATGTGGAACTTATTTTGCAGAGCCGGACACTACCCTGGTGTTCAACATCTTCTATGAAATATTCGGAGGAGGAACCTGCCTTGCAATGCCGAAGACAACTTGCACGCCGGACTCGTCGTCATTGAAGCCTGGTTCAGGGGCTACTGAGGGAGTCCTGGATTAGGGGGTGTCCGGATGGCCGGACTATGACCTTTGGCCGAACTCCCAGACTATGAAGATACAAGATTGAAGACTCTGTACCATGTCCGGATGGGACTTTCCTTGGAGTGGAAGGCAAGCTTGGCGATACGATATGAAGATCTCCTCCCATTGTAACCGACTCTGTGTAACCCTAGCCCTCTCCGATGTCTATATAAACCGGAGAGTTTTAGTCCGTAGGACGAACAACAATCATACCATAGGCTAGATTCTAGGGTTTAGCCACTCCGATCTCGTGGTAGATCTACTCTTGTACTACTCATATCATCAATATTAATCAAGCAGGAGTAGGGTTTTACCTCCACCGAGAGGGCCCGAACCTGGGTAAAAACATCGTGTCCCTTGTCTCCCGTTACCATCCGCCTAGACGCACAGTTCGGGACCCCCTACCGAAGATCCGCCGGTTTTGACACCGACAACACGACTACACCAGTCAAAGCCGCTGTTGTAAGTCCTTAATCCTCATGCCTTTTAACTACTATGTACTCTGACTTGTGCCTTGAACTGCATGGTTTGCAGCCAATGTCTATTACTCTTTTCAATTTTGTACACAATTATCTTAGCGTATCATTGCACCTTACAAGGTTTAAAAGCGAGGAGTGATGTTCCTTTGATCTTGACCCGTAATCTAGTTCCGTGCTTTACTTGCCCACACAACGTTACAATTGCATGTTTGTCTGTTCTCAGTTGTTTTTGTTGGAAATATGCCCTAGAGGCAATAATAAATTAGTTATTATTATATTTCCTTGTTCATGATAATCATTTACTATCCATGCTATAATTGTATTGAAAGGAAACTCAGATACATGTGTGGGTACATAGACAACACCATGTCCCTAGTAAGCCTCTAGTTGACTAGCTCGTTGATCAATAGATGGTCACGGTTTCCTGGCCATGGGCATTGGATGTCGTTGATAACGGGATCACATCATTAGGAGAATGATGTGATGGACAAGACCCAATCCTAAGCCTAGCACAAAGATCGTGTAGTTCGTATGCTAAAGCTTTTATAATGTCAAGTATCATTTCCTTGGACCATGAGATTGTGTAACTCCCGGATACCGGAGGAATGCTTTGGGTGTACCAAACGTCACAACGTAACTGGGTGGCTATAAAGGTGCACTACAGGTATCTCCGAAAGTGTCTGTTGGGTTGGCACGAATTGAGACTGGGATTTGTCACTCTGGTTGACGGAGAGGTATCTCTGGGCCCACTCGGTAGGACCTCATCATGTGCACAATGTGACCAAGGGGTTGATCATGGGATGATGTGTTACGGAACGAGTAAAGAGACTTGCCGGTAACGAGATTGAACAAAGGTATCGGGATACCGACGATCGAATCTCGGGCAAGTATAATACCGCTAGACAAAGGGAATTGTATACGGGATTGATTGAATCCTTGACATCGTGGTTCATCCGATGAGATCATCGTGGAACATGTGGGAGCCAACATGGGTATCCAGATCCCGCTGTTGGTTATTGACCGGAGAATGTCTCGGTCATGTCTGTATGATTCCCGAACCCGTAGGGTCTACACACTTAAGGTTCGATGACGCTAGGGTTATAAAGGAAGTTTGTATGTGGTTACCGAATGTTGTTAGGAGTCCCGTATGAGTTCCCGAACATCACGAGGAGTTCCGGAATGGTCCGGAGGTAAATATTTATATATGGGAAGTCCTGTTTTGGTCACCGAAAAAGTTTCGGGTTTTATCGGTAACGTACCGAGACCACTGGAAGGGTCCCGGGGGTCCACCAAGTGGGGCCACCATCCCTAGAGGGCTGCATGGGCCAAGTGTGGGAGGGGACCAGCCCCAGGTGGGCTGGTGCACCCCCCCCCCCACAAGGGCCCAAGGCGCCTAGGGTTTGGGGAGGGGGGCTCACCCACCTAACTTGGGGGGCAAGTTTCCCCTCTCACCCCCCTCTTGGCCGCCACCCTAGATGGGATTGGGGCTGCCGCACCCCTTGGGGTGGAAACCCTAGAGGGGGCGCACCCCTCCCTCTCCCCTATATATAGTTGAGGTCCTGAGGGCTGCCAAGACATGAGTTTTGACCTCTCCCTGGCGCAGCCCTACCTGTCTCCCTCCTCCTCTCCCGCGGTCCTTGGCGAAGCCCTGCAGGATTGCCACGCTCCTCCATCACCACCACGCCGTTGTGCTGCTGCTGGACAGAGTCTTCCTCAACCTCTCTGACGATGTCCTGGACTAGGGGGTACTCACCACGTCATCTCCCGATCTGTTAGATTGGGCCGAGGACCCCCATGGCCGTATACTCATGGGCCAGTCCGAACAGCTGCCGCATACAAGGAAGAATCCACAAGACTTGGCGATCAAGACAAGGACTCCTCCCCCACCGGCGTATTGGGCTAGGACTCTTGTTATCCTAGGCCTCTGGTGCATTATATAAACCGGGGCCAGGCTAGTCGATAGACATATACAACAACAATCATACCATAGGCTAGCTTCTAGGGTTTAGCCTCTCTGATCTCGTGGTAGATCAACTCTTGTACTACCCATATCATCAATATTAATCAAGCATGAGTAGGGTTTTACCTCCATCAAGAGGGCCCGAACCTGGGTAAAAACATCGTGTCCCTTGTCTCCTGTTACCATTGATCCTAAGACGCACTGCTTGGGACCCCCTACCCGAGATCCGCCGGTTTTGACACCGACATTGGTACTTTCATTGAGAGTTCCGCTGTGTGATCGGCGAAAGGATCAATGGCTCAACTGCAGGTCAACTACGACGTCGCCTTCTTCGTCACCAGCTCGACTGGTCACCTTGGCTTGACCGAGGACTGCGCCCTACCTCCGATCGTCATGTTCGGATGAAGGCCTTCATCAACACCAACTCCGATCTCTATCAGGATCATGGAGGAGTCATCCATGGAGCTCGGGGGCTCAACGTCACCATTGCCCTCAAGCGACCGTGCTATTTTTCTGGACAGCAAACTTGTATCCTCTGCCACTGCCTTCTCGAGTGTCGCTTAAACGATTACTTCAGTGGAATTATGCGGAATTAAGTCTACAACAACCCTGCGAAAATTTCGTCGAGTTCCGATGGAGGAATCTCCGGCAATATCCGATATACCGGAGCCCTGTTGAATCTGGATGAGAATCCGGACGGCTTTAGGTCGTGGTATCCAGCATCTAGCTCGGATGTCCTTTGGAGGATCCAACCGTTGATCTGCTGCGGAATTCCTATATCTACCACATGCCAAAAACTCAGCTCGATCCGACCGTCCAAACTCCGGGAAACTTCAGATTAGTGCATCACTTTATGGATCTATTTTCTGCGCGAGAACGAATCCGACCCGAATTCATCTTCTTTATGAACGGGATCTTGGACATCCCTTTTGAAGGAAGTTTTCGTATGGGGTGTTGTATTTTATTCTCAAACACATCCCAGTAGTATTAAAAGTATTCTTGCAATACGAACTTCACCGTCGCGCCGGTGTCAAACCAGCCCGACAACATCACTCCACGGCGGCCGACCTGCGTTAGACACGTCGTCGCTTTGTCGAGCCGAGCTCAATTTCTTCGGATCATCATCTCGGCCAGCCGAACAATAGTTCGGCATTGCAAAGGATAAATCGTCACCAATATTGCCGCCCCACAGATTACACGGAGCGGGCACACCTGCATCGCCACACCGTCACTTCATCAAGCCGGCATCGACCACGTCACGACCTGCATCGCGTGACCGGGGCTTCATCATCTCTTCATCAACCCACTCCGGGGACTTCGGCGTCGCTGGCAGACCAGCTTCGTCACCTTAGCTGGACCGAGGGCTTTGCCTCGGCGAGCCAACCTTTGCCAGCATCGCCATGCCGTTGCTTTATCGCCCATCAGGCGATAGGTGTGCGGATCGAGTCCCAATTTTGGGAATCACCTTTCTTCGGATTGCTACAACAAATAAGCCAGGTGCTATTAATCCTAGTATTTTTTGCTTGTTAGGGTTCATTTTTATCAATGAATTATTACTCTGGTTTGTCCATCATATGTACGCAGGTCTATCAAATAGTGGCCGCATTAACGACGGTCGCATGGTGGTTCGATCAGTTTCCGTACATAGTCCAGCGAACGCTGCATCCGAAACTCGAACCGACCTGTGAATACAGGCCTTGTCGTGCCTTTACCGCATCACGCCGCCGCCCTGCATCGACATTGACTTCGGCGCCAGGCCATATTTCGTTTATTACTCACTTTGCATAAATTATTTGTTATGCAACGATTTTTTTCTTTTCTTATTATTACTATTATCTCCGGTTTGCACTATTTTTTGTGCACAGGAAAATGATCCAGCCGGACTATATCCTTTGGCGTCACCTCGGCTGGACGAGGGGCTTCATCAACACTTCATTACCCCATGCCGGGGACTTCGGCATCACCTGCCGTCCTGCATTTACCATGCTATGTCACCACTTCGGAGTGACGAGCTCTTTGCTCCGCCACCTCGGCACCGGCTCGGGGATGGAACCTTGTCCCGCATCAAGCTCGGACCGCGTCATCAATACCGAACACATTAACCAGCTAAGTTGTCTTCATGCTCAAAGTTTTAAATTTTTAACTTGTGTTCGGCTCGGCCAAGCATTATACTTTTTTGGAAAAAAGTTGCTTGTAAAAATTTCCTTGTCCAAACTTTGCTTGTGACGCGCAAATTCAAATACCCCATTTACTTGGAGGCTTCCTTCATGAAGCTTTTTCCTCTTGCATATGGTTATACTTGTACGGCTTCTTACCTTGTTCGTGTATTACACCACAATATGCACCATATTGACTTAAGCGATTTGCAAGCTGGGTTGCCTGGCTCCTGTGCTTACCCCTACGTTCCCGATTGTTCGGCTAGGGAGTAAAGGGAGCACCTCTGCGATTGTCACGATCGGGTCACCCGAGCCGGACCTCAGACTGGGTGAAGCCGAAAGCTAGCACTCTTATTGTTTTCAATCATGGTCGGCACACAACGGAACTCATGAGTACAAAAAATCTATTGCACAAGTCTCATAATAACAATGAGCACCGAAGAAAGGTATCGATGGGGGTACTATTTTCTTCAAAGATGCTTCTTACTCTTCGCAGTAATATAGCATAAGTTCCCTGAGCGCGCTTTGTCTGTTACGGCCTTATGGCCTGATTGCCTGGTTATTGGAAACATCGTCGATATTCTCGACAGATGGAGTACATAACACTTTTCGGTCCTTGACCGAAGAGGGAGAAGCCGACGGTCGGTTAAGACGCGTTTAAAGTTCGGTTGAACATAGATATGATATAAGTACTTCGGTACATGCAATCATTCTTTTACCCAAGTCACTTGGGGGCTCTTAAATTTATATGAGCCGTTTTATGATAAGTGTTTTTCTTCTTAGTCGTTGCAAAGTTTTTATTATTATTTATCACTCCTTTTTTCGACACAAGTGTGCGGTCACTAGCAGGGGAGCCTAATTTCTCTCTCAAAGCCGCTAGAGTTTAGTTTGCTAAACTGGCCTAGTAAGCCGTAGGCTGACCCGCTTGAAGTTTTGAGATAGGATGTGTCGTGTTAAAGCACGGCAGAAGCACCTTTTTTTCTAAAGTCCAATTTTCGGATTGGCACCGAACACTTGATCTAGTTCGGACATTAACCTTTTGAATAAGTTTTTTGGCTTTTCGAGCCCGTGGCACTTTTAAACTATTTGTGTGTTTTCAGCACAAGTCTCACAGTGCAACGCCGGACACCTTTAGAGATTCGGCAAAAACATTCTCGGATATTTCTATATATGCATCGGTTTCGAATTGTGTCTTCGGTCAATACTTGGGTTGCCCGGCTCCTGCGCTTGCCTCCTATGTTTCGCTTTGTTCGGCTAGGTGTGCAAGGGGAGAACCACTGCGATTGTGCTTCCAGCTCACATGGTTAAGCACCTCAGTGGAGAAAGCCGAAAACTGACTGTCACAATAAGCGTAAACTGGTCGGCGATCCGATGACGGCGTTAAACGACGGGCCATTCATACCAATGGCCGAAGTATTTACGGCTTGACCTCGACTGTCGCCGAACACTACCGGGGGCTATTAACTGGCCTCCCAAACTAAATCCTCGATATTTTGCTCTTACATTGGAGCTGAGGTTTCATGATCATGCTTAGCATGACAACCCAAAGAAAGGAACCGATAGCGGGACTATTTTCTTTGGAAGACATTTCTTCTGTTAAACAGTAATATAACATGTCTCTCCGCGTACCTTTGTTTATAAAACCGTATGGCCAGATTGCCTTGTTGGTTGTAAATCTTTGCCCTCATAAAGGCTTTATAAAGTAGGACAAACACTCCTCGGCTATTGGCCGAGGAGGTGGAAGCCGATGGTCGGTCAACAAAGTTTTGCACAATGCGGATCCGAGCATTAATGACGTAAAGTACTTGGATACATAGAGTCATTACACATAATTTGTGATTTTACTATGGATATCGATCCTTAATTCGGCCTCCCATGCCCGCATTAAGGCTCGGGGGCTACTGGGCTTCGGGCTTATTATTTACAAATATTAAAGAGGCACATCGATCCCCTGATCTGGTGTTGCCACCCGACCAGTGTCTCGGGGGCTACTGCATTGCCTGTCCAATGCAGAAAATTTTAATTGTAATACAGTCTCCGAGGAGATTTTGATCCTCAGGTTGGTCGGCCGCACCCAACCTGAGTCTTGAGGACTGAGCATGCCGCTTGTTGCGTCCCGAAGTATTCTGCCGAGCTAGGACTTGATCCTCAGACCGATTTTGCAAATCAACCTGAGTCTCAGCGGCTACGGGGATCAGCGGTCTTATGTCATCCTTCATGTGCATCTCGGGTTTTAGACCGATACCCACCTTGAGTGCTACTGGCTTTGTATCTCGGCAGAGAATAAATTGCATCAATCAAAAATATTGAGAAAAATCAGCCCACATTCGGGATGGTGCACCACCTCGGAAGTAGTCCGGCATTAAGCTCGGGCACTAGTGGCTGGCTCCATAGAGGCCATTTCTGGCATTAAGCTCGGCTAAACTCCTTCAAAATTCTTTGAACCAAGGTGATTTACGACACCTCGGATACAGTCCGGCGTTGGAGCTCAGATACATAGTCCGGCGTTGGAGCTCGGACGCAAGAGGACGTTGCCGCCCGGGAACAACTTCAAACCCGAGGTGTGGCATAAAAATAACAAGGCATTGATAAAGGCCGGAAACTTAAAGGGGCTCCTCATATACCCGACGTATAAACTTGTCAAATGCATTTCGGCGATCCTCAAGATCGAAGATGAGAAGATTTGTTGAACCAGTTTTCAAGACCGACGACTGAAGGTGAAGAACGGTTCGGAAGAATCGAGGAGCGTCCCTAAACTTGAAGACCGGTTCAGGGGGCTACTGACGGTGTCCTGGACTAGGGGGTACTCACCACGTCATCTCTCGATCTGTTAGATTGGGCCGAGGACCCCCATGGCCGTATACTCATGGGCCAGTCCGGACAGCTGCCGCATACAAGGAAGAATCCACAAGACTTGGCGATCAAGACAATGACTCCTCCCCCACCGGCGTATTGGGCTAGGACTCTTGTTATCCTAGGCCTCTGGTGCATTATATAAACCGGGGCCAGGCTAGTCGATAGACATATACAACAACAATCATACCATAGGCTAGCTTCTAGGGTTTAGCCTCTCTGATCTCGTGGTAGGTCAACTCTTGTACTACCCATATCATCAATATTAATCAAGCAGGAGTAGGGTTTTACCTCCATCGAGAGGGCCTGAACCTGGGTAAAAACATCGTGTCCCTTGTCTCCTGTTACCATTGATCCTAACATGCACTGCTTGGGACCCCTACCCGAGATCCGCCGGTTTTGACACCGACACTCTCCCTCTCTCCTTGCTGGATCAAGGCATGGGAGACGTCACCGGGCTGTACATGTGTTGAACGTGGAGGTGCCGTACGTTCGGCACTAGGATCTCCGGTGATTTGGATCACGACGAGTACGACTCCTTCAACCCCGTTCTCTTGAACGCTTCCGCTTAGCGATCTACAAGGGTATGTAGATGCACTCCCCTCTCTATCGTTGCTAGTTTCTTCATAGATAGATCTTGGTGACTCGTAGGAAAATTTTGAATTTCTGCTATGTTCCCCAACAGTGGCATCATGAGCTAGGTTTATTGCGTAGATTCTTTGCACAAGTAGAACACAATGTAGTTGTGGGCGTTTATTTTGTTCAATATGCTTACCGTTACTAGTCCAATCTTGTTTCAACGGTATTGTGGGATGAAGCGGCCCGGACCGACCTTACACGTACACTTACATGAGACAGGTTCCACCGACTGACATGCACTTGGTGCATAAGGTGTCTAGCGGGTGCCAGTCGCAACCACTTTAGTCGGAACGGATTCGATGAAAAGGGTCCTTATGAAGGGTAAATAGCAATTGGCATATCACGTTGTGGTTTTGCGTAGGTAAGAAACGTTCTTGCTAGAAACCCATAGCAGCCACGTAAAACATGCAAACAACAATTAGAGGACGTCTAACTTGTTTTTGCAGGGTATGCTATATGATGTGATATGGCCAAAAAGAAGGTGATGAATGATATGTGATGTATGAGATTGATCACATTCTTGTAATAGGAATCACGACTTGCATGTTGATGAGTATGAAAACCGGCAGGAGCCATAAGAGTTGTCTTAATTTATTGTATGACCTGCGTGTCATTAAACAACGCCATGTAATTACTTTACTTTATTGCTAACCGGTAGCCATAGTAGTAGAAGTAATGGTTGGCGAGACAACTTCATGAAGACACAATGATGGAGATCATGGTGTTATGCCGGTGACGATGATGATCATGGAGCCCCGAAGATGGAGATCAAAAGGAGCAGAATGATATTGGCCATATCATGTCACTATTTGATTGCATGTGATGTTTATCATGTTTATGCATCTTATTTGCTTAGAACGACGGTAGTAAATAAGATGATCCCTCATTAAAATTTCAAGAAAGTGTTCCCCCTAACTGTGCACCGTTGCAAAAGTTAATCGTTTCGAAGCACCATGTGATGATCGGGTGTGATAGATTCTTACGTTCACATACAACGGGTGTAAGCCAGATTTACACACGCGAAACACTTAGGTTGACTTGATGAGTCTAGCGTGTACAGACATGGCCTCGGAACGCAAGAGACCGAAAGGTCGAGAATGAGTCGTATGGTGGATACTATCAACATGAAGATGTTCACCGATGATGACTAGTCCGTCTCACATGATGATCGGACACGGCCTAGTTGACCCGGATCATGTAATCACTTAGATAACTAGACGGATGTCTATCTGAGTGGGAGTTCATTAGATGAACTTAATTATCTTGAACATAGTGAAAAGCCCTTTGCAAATTATGTCATAGCTCGCGCTTTAGTTCTACTGTTTTAGATATGTTCCTAGAGAAAATATAGTTGAAAGTTGACAGTAGCGACTATGCGATCAGTAGAAAGCTTATGTCCTTAATGCACCGCTCAGTGTGCAGAACCCCAAACGTCGTCTGTGGATGTTGCAAACATCGGTCATACACATTTTGATAACTACGTGATAGTTCAGTTAAACGGTTTAGAGTTGAGGCACCAAACACGTTTTCGAAACATCGCGGAACATATGAGATGTTTCGAGGGCTGAAATTGGGATTTCAGGCTCGTGCCCACGTCAAGAGGTATAAGACCTCCGACGATTTTCTTAGCCTACAAACTAAGGGAGAAAAGCTCAATCGTTGAGCTTGTGCTCAGATTGTCTGAGTGCAACAATCACTTGAATCGAGTGGGAGTTGATCTTCCAGATGAGATAGTGATGTTTCTCCAAAGTCATTGCCACCAAGCTGCTAGAGCTTCATGGTGAACTATAACATATCAGGGATAGATATGATGATCCTTGAGGTATTCACGATGTTTGACACCGCGAAAGTAGAAATCAAGAAGGAGCATCAATTGTTGATGGTTGGTGAAACCACTAGTTTCAAGAAGGGCAAGGGCAAGAAGGTATACTTCATGAAATGGCAAATCAGCTGCTGCTCCAGTGAAGAAACCGAAGGTTGAACCTAAACCCGAGACTAAGTGCTTCTGTAATAAGGGGAACAGCCACTGGAGTAGGATTACCCTAGATACCCGGTTGATAAGAAGGCTGGCAAGGTCGATAGAAGTATATTGGATATACATTATGTTAATGTGTACTTTACTAGTACTCCTAGTAGCACCAGGGTATTAGATACCGGTTCGGTTGCTAAGTGTTAGTAACTCGAAATAAAAGCTACGGAATAAATAGAGACTAGCTAAAGGTGAACTGACGATATGTGTTGGAAGTGTTTCCAAGGTTGATGTGATCAAGCATCGCACGCTCCCTCTACCATCAAGATTGGTGTTAAAATAATTGTTATTTGGTGTTTGCGTTTAGCATAGATATGATTGGATTATGTATATCGCAATACGGTTATTCATTTAAGGAGAATAATGGTTACTCTGTTTATTTGAATAATACCTTCAATGGTCTTACACCTAAAAGGAATGGTTTATTGAATCTCGATCGTAGTGATACACATTTTCATGCCAAAAGATATAAGATAGTAATGATAGTACCACTTACTTGTGGCACTGCCAAGTCATATTGGTGTAAAACGCATGAAGAAGCTCCATGTTGATGGATCTTTGGACTCACTCGTTTTTGAAAAGTTTGAGACATGTGAACCAT
The DNA here is from genome assembly GCF_018294505.1 of Triticum aestivum. Classification (NCBI taxonomy): domain Eukaryota; kingdom Viridiplantae; phylum Streptophyta; class Magnoliopsida; order Poales; family Poaceae; genus Triticum; species Triticum aestivum. The sequence continues at coordinate 689,853,283 of NC_057798.1, read as the reverse complement.
GTCTATTTGTGTATACGCATGAAGAAACTCCATGCAGATGGATCGTTTGGACTCACTTGATTTTGAATCACTTGATATATGCAAATCATACCACATGGGCAAGATGACTGAAAAGCCTCGGTTTCAGTAAGGTGGAACAAGATAGCAACTTGTTGGAAGTAACACATTTTGATGTGTGCAGTCCAATGAGTGCTGAGGCATGCAGTGAATATCGTTATGTTCTGACTTCATAGATGATTTGAGTAGATGTTGAGTATATTTACCTGATGAAACACAAGTCTGAATTATTGAATGGTTCAAGTAATTTCAGGGTGAAGTTAAAGATCATCCTGACAAGAGGATAAAATGTCTATGATATGATCATAGAGATGAGTATTTGAGTTACGAGCTTTGGCACGCAATTAAGACATTGTGGAAATTGTTTCACAATTAATACCGCCTGGAACACCATAGTGTGATGGTGTGTCCGAACATCATAGTTGCACCCTATTGGATATGGTGCGTACCGTGATGTCTCTTGTCAAATTACCACTATAATTCATGGGTTAGGCATTAGAGACAACCGCACTCACTTTAATAGGGCACCACGTAATTCCGTTGAGACGACACCGTTTGAACTATGGTTTGGAGAAACCTAAGTTGTCATTTCTTAAAAGTTTGGGGCTGCGACGCTTATGTGAAAAAGTTTCAGGTTGATGAGCTCGAACCCAAAGCGGATAAATATGCATCTTCATAGGACACCCAAAACAGTTGGGTATACATCCTATCTCAGATCCGGAAGCAAAAGTAATTGTTTCTAGAAACGGGTCCTTTCTCAAGGAAAAGTTTCTCTCGAAAGAATTGAGTTGGAGGATGGTGGAGACTTGATGAGGTTATTGAACCATCACTTCAACCAGTGTGTAGCAGGGCACAGGAAGTTGTTCATGTGGCACCTACACCAATTGAAGCGGAAGCTGATGATAGTGATCATGATGCTTCGGATCAAGTCACTACCGAACCTCGTAGGTCAACAAGGACGCGTACTACTTCAGAGTGGTACGCAATCATGTCTTAGAGGTCATGTTGCTAGACAACAATGAACCTACGAGCTATGGAGAAGTGGTGGTGGGCCTGGATTCTGACGAATGGCTCGAGGCCATAAAATCCAAGAGAGGATCCATGACTTTGGAAGAAACACTTGATGGTCGTAAGGCCATTGGGTAAAGATGGATTTTAAAAGGAAGACAGACAATGATGGTAAGTATCACCATTAAGAAAGCTCGACTTGTCGTTAAAGATGTTTTCCGACAAGTTCAAGGAGTTGACTATGGTGAGGCTTTCTCACTCGTAGCGATGCTAAGAGTCTGTTGGAAATGGATTAGCAGTTACTGCATTATTTATGAAATCTTGCAGATAGAATGTCAAAAACCATTGTTTCCTCAACAATTTTCTTGAGGAAAGGTTGTATGTGATATAACCAGAAGGTTTTGACAATCCTGAAGAACGCTAACAAATATGCAAAACTCCAGCAATCCTTCTAACGACTGGAGTAAGCATCTCGGAGTTGGAATGTACGCTTTGATGAGATGATCAAAGATTTTGGGTTTATACAAAAGTTTATGAGAAACTTGTATTTCCAAAGAAGTGAGTGGGAGCGCTATAGAATTTCTGATGAGTATATGTTGTTGACATATTGTTGATCAGAAATGATGTAGAATTTCTGGAAAGCATATGGGGTTATTTGAAAAGTGTTTTTCAATGGAGAACCTGGATTAAGCTACTTGAACATTGAGCATCAAGATTTATGAGGATAGATCAAAAAAACGCTAAATGGTACTTTCAAATGAGCATATACCTTGACATGATCTTGAAGGTGTTCAAGATGGATCAGTCAAAGAAGGAGTTCTTGCCTGAGTTGTAAGGTATGAAGTTAAGAGTTAAAGCTCGACCACGGCAGAAGAGAGAGAAAGGACGAAGGTCGTCCCCTATGCTTCAGACGTAGGCTCTATAGTATGCTATGCTATGTACCGCACCGGAAGTGTGCCTTGCCATGAGTCAGTCAAGGGGTACAAGAATGATCCAGGAATAGATCATTGGATAGCGGTCAAAATTGTCCTTGGAATAAGTAAAGGACATGTTTCTCGATTATGGAGGTGATAAAGAGTTCGGCGTAAAGGGTTACGTCGATGCAAGCTTTAACACCTATCCGAATGACTCTGAGTAGCAAACCGGATAAGTATAGTGGAGCAACCATTTGGAATAGCTTCAAGTGGAGCGTGGAAGCAGGATTTACAATATGACATGGAGAATTGCGAAGTACATACGGATCTGAATGTTGCAGACCCGTTGACTAAAACCTCTCTCACAAGCAAAACATGATCAAACCCCAGAACTCATTGAGTCTTAATCACATGGTATTGTGAACTAGTTTAGTTACACTAGTAAACTCTTTGGATGTTGGTCACATGGCGATGTGACCTATCAGTTTTAATAACATGGCGATGTGAACTAGATTATTGACTCTAGTGCAAGTGGGAGACTGTTGGAAATATGCCCTAGAGGCAATAATAAGTTAGTTATTATTATATTTCCTTGTTCATGATAATCGTTTATTATCCATTCTATAATTGTATTGAAAGGAAACTCAGATACATTTGTGGGTACATAGACAACACCATGTCCCTAGTAAGCCTCTAGTTGACTAGCTCGTTGATCAATAGATGGTCACGGTTTCCTGGCCATGGGCATTGGATGTCGTTGATAACGGGATCACATCATTAGGAGAATGATGTGATGGACAAGACCCAATCCTAAGCCTAGCACAAAGATCGTGTAGTTCGTATGCTAAAGCTTTTATAATGTCAAGTATCATTTCCTTGGACCATGAGATTGTGTAACTCCCGGATACCGTAGGAATGCTTTGGGTGTACCAAACTTCACAACGTAACTGGGTGGCTATAAAGGTGCACTACAGGTATCTCCGAAAGTGTCTGTTGGGTTGGCACGAATCGAGACTGGGATTTGTCACTCTGGTTGACGGAGAGGTATCTCTGGGCCCACTCGGTAGGACCTCATCATGTGCACAATGTGACCAAGGGGTTGATCATGGGATGATGTGTTACGGAACGAGTAAAGAGACTTGCCGGTAACGAGATTGAACAAAGGTATCGGGATAACGACGATCGAATCTTGGGCAAGTATAATACTGCTAGACAAAGGGAATTGTATACGGGATTGATTGAGTCCTTGACATCGTGGTTCATCCGATGAGATCATCGTGGAACATGTGGGAGCCAACATGGGTATCCAGATCCCGCTGTTGGTTATTGACCGGAGAACGTCTCGGTCATGTCTGCATGATTCCCGAACCCGTAGGGTCTACACACTTAAGGTTCGATGACGCTAGGGTTATAAATGAAGTTTGTATGTGGTTACTGAATGTTGTTCGGAGTCCCGGATGAGATCCCGAACATCACGAGGAGTTCTGGAATGGTCTGGAGGTAAAGATTTATATATGGGAAGTCCTGTTTTGGTCATTGAAAAAGTTTTGGGTTTTATCGGTAATGTACCGGGACCATCGGGAGGGTCCCGGGGGTCCACCAAGTGGGGCCACCATCCCCGGAGGGCTGCATGGGCCAAGTGTGGGAGGGGACCAGCCCCAGGTGGGCTGGTGCGCCCCCCCCCCCCACAAGGGCCCAAGGCGCCTAGGGTTTGGGGAGGGGGGCTCACCCACCTAACTTGGGGGGCAAGTTTCCCCTCTCCCCCCCTTGGCCGCCACCCTAGATGGGATTGGGGCTGCCGCACCCCTTGGGGTGGAAACCCTAGAGGGTGCACACCCCCCTCCCTCTCCCCTATATATAGTTGAGGTCTTGATGGCTGCCAAGACATGAGTTTTGACCTCTACCTGGCGCAGCCCTACCTCTCTCCCTCCTCCTCTCCCGCGGTGCTTGGTGAAGGCCTGCAGGATTGCCACGCTCCTCCATCACCACCACGCTGTTGTGCTACTGCTGGACGGAGTCTTCCTCAACCTCTCCCTCTCTCCTTGCTAGATCAAGGCATGGGAGACGTCACCGGGCTGTACGTGTGTTGAACGCGGAGGTGCCGTCCGTTCGGCACTAGGATCTCCGGTGATTTGGATCATGACGAGTACGACTCCTTCAACCCCGTTCTCTTGAACGCTTCCGCTTAGCGATCTACAAGGGTATGTAGATGCACTCCCCTCTCTCTCGTAGCTAGTTTCTCCATAGATAGATCTTGGTGACTCGTAGGAAAATTTTGAATTTCTGCTACGTTCCCCAACAGTTTTGTGATATGAATGATGTCATACTATGCTTACCGTATTATAAACTTCGTCTCTTTATCCTTGGCCCTCAATACAATGTGAAGAAATAGACAATACATTAGGGATGGTACATGGTCATATGTTTGGAACCTGGTTTTATTATGTACTTTGCAATAAAATACAACTAATATTTTACATGGGTTCACGAGAATAAGTTTTGTATATACACCAAAGCTATATTTTGTTTGGTTTTGCTGCCTCCTTAATATATTCTGTTCTAGTACTACTAATGTAAAACCTCAACTTTTCAGCGAGCTATGGAAAAAATGGTGGAACTGACACCTTCTGAAGGTGGCGAGGCAACTATAACCGCAATGTCAGCTCTTGCTGCAGTGGGTCAGTACCTGTCCACTAACAGTGCCAAAAGCATGTTCCTGCGTAATAATGGGTTGGTTGTTAAGGCAATATCGTCCAAACTGCCTCATGATGAAGATATGCAAGCTCAAAGCAATGTTTTATCTGCGCTCCAGATACAAGTCCATTCCCTAACAGAGGCCCTTTGTGAAACAAGGAGAAACATTGCTCAATGTCGTCAAGATATGCATGGTTTTGAAACAAGACTATCAGACATTTGCTATGTTGTTCAGGAGCCTAGGGGAAATGAAGGCGAGGGTTATGGTGTTCCATCAGACAATACAGCATGAAAACGTAACAGTCAGGTCAAATGAACCGAGCTTCTGAACTTCTGGTGGTGCATTTATCTGCTAGACTGTTAAGTTTTATGCCAACCTTCCTTTTGTTATATAGTTGTAATTTGCTTTGGTGCGATACAAAATTTATTCTTGACATGCAGCCACCGGCTGAAGAAAATAGCAAGCCATTTTTGTATAGTGTAGGGTGTTCCCTATATTTGCACTGGTGGCGATCTTTGATGCTGAGTGGATGTAATCTGTGCAATCGCCTTAATAGCCTAGCGTTAGTTTGGGCCTTATTTATTTCCTAGTCTTCTTTTTCCCTGGTTTGCTAGTGGCCACAACTACCCATGGGCCATATACGGGCCGTAGGATCCATGGGTCTCCTACGGGCCGTCGATAAATGGGCCTGTAATCGGTGGGCCTCGGGCCATCAATAAATGGGCCTAGGGCCGTCAGATAAATGGGTCTACATGGGCCATAATCGGGCGTAATTGGTATCGGCCCAGCACGGTAACGGGCCGTTAACAGGCCATAGGACTGCAAAAGCTTAATTCGATCACAGGCATAATGGGTCGTTAATGGGCCAGAATATAGGACAGGCTGGCCAGAAACGGGCCGACTCTCGCCATGGGCCGAATTTGGCCCATTAGGGTAACATGCCAGTAACGGGCCGACTCTTGCCATGGGCAAAATTTGGCCCATTTGGGGAACATGCCAGTAACGGGCCGACTCTTGCCATGGGCCGAATTTGGCCCATTAGGGGAACAGGCCAGTAACGGGCCGAAAGTAATCAAGGGCTGAAATGGAGCCCAAGAACGTATGGGCCGTCAATAGGCCGAAAGCTAACACGGGCTAGAAACGGCCCATGTAAATCACGGGCCGTTAACGGGTACAAAGAAAATTATTGTTCATTATGGGCTAGAGTCACTGTGGGCCTGTAAAGGGCCGAAAGATACGAAGGCCTCATATGGGCCGAAAGATGTTGTGGGCCATACATGGGCCGAAAGTGAAATGGGCTGGTGTTATATTCGACGGGCCACATGACGTTGTTGGGCCGATTTCCTTTAGTGCCTAACGGGCCATAAAATGGGCTATTTGCGAAGAGACTGTTAACAGGCTTTTCATGGGCCAGCCCGTTAACTTTTGACCAAGTCAAACGGGCCGGCTTTGTAAGCTAAATGGGCCAGTGGTGGGTCGTGGCACGTGTCGACATATCATATGCGCCTATCTGACCCACTGACGAGCTGGCACCTGTTTCATCCGGCCAATAAGAATTTTATACGTGGAAATTTCCCATTGGTCGGGGTTGTTAACGGGTTATTGGATCCAAAACCCGATCCGATAGCTTAACGGCGTTCCGTTACGGTGGATGCCACATGTCGGTCACCCTTGACGAAAGCACTTCTGTGACGCGCGATTTATCATCATGGAAGTGGACACTTCCGTGATGATAATTTTGGTAATGTCATGGAACACTTCTACGACAGCACAGGTATGACTATCTTGATTCTGTCATAAATTTTTCATGGATGTACATGCATGACAAAAAACGCGACCTACTGTGACAAACACGTATCATCACGGAAGTGTATTTTTTTGTAGTGTTAGTTTCTTTTGTTGAGCTTTCACATATTTATAGCTCTAGTGCATCCGTTGCATGGCAATCCCTACTCACTCACATTGATATTTATTGATGGGCATCTCCATAGCCCGTTGATACGCCTAGTTGATGTGAGACTATCTTCTCCCTTTTTGTCCTCACAACCACCACCATATACCACCATAGTGCTATGTCCATGGCTTGTGCTCATGTATTGCGTAAGAGTTGAAAAGGCTGAAGCGCGTTAAAAAGTATGAACCAATTGCTTGGCTGAAACTGGGGTTGTGCATGATGGGAGTATTTTGTGTAATGAAAATGAAGCATGGTCTAACTATATGATTTTGCAAGTATAAGCTTTCTTTGGCTATGCTATTTTGATTTAAAAAAAGAAATAATTCACAAATTAGTACTGAGGAAGACATATAATGGTAAAATATGAACAGCTAGCTAGCCAGCGGCCAAAGGACTAATTCAGTTACCTGGCTTGTAATCACCCATCCGCTCCCAAAATTATTCAATACAGGCCCAAAATCACAATCGTCATCCCTAACTACAGATGTGGAAGCTACTCTGACTCCTTAAAACTTTTGCAACTACAAACAGCAGCAACACAGAGTGTCCAAGAACATCCTCACATGTGACGGCAAAGACATCTATCCCCGTGCGGGCAGGCGACTATCGGAGCTAGAGGATGTGATGGGAGCGAAGGGGATTGGCTAGCCGGCCGGTCGCCGAATGGGTCAATAAGATGGCTCCATCTTCTGTGCTCCTCCGCTTCCGTAAGATCCACCCCTTCCCTCATGTTTCCCGAGCTGTTCCTCCTCATCCAATGGCTCCACATCTACTGCTCCCCTGCTTCCTTTGATGGCTCCACTTTGATCCAAATCAGAGAAGGACGACAACATGAGGTTGGAGATCGAGGGGGCTGATTGGGGATGCATGGGAGGGGATGGAGAACAAGGCGGCAAATGGCCGCAGAGGACTATCGGCCACGCATGGCAGCGACGGATGGCCGGAGAGGACGACCGGTTGCACGTGGCGGCGGCGACGGTGCCGTACCCATGCGCATCACAGAGATCCCGTGCTCGTTTGTGATCGGGGACAGATGAGGAGGGGATGGAGAACAGGGCGGCGGATGGTCGGGGAGGACAACCGGCCACGCGTGGCGGCGGCAGATGGCTGGAGAGGCCGACCGGCCGCGGGTGACAGCGGCGGCGGTGCCATACCCGTGCGCATCCAGGAGAGGCAGTGCACGCGTTTTTTATATGAATCAGCTCACCCGTGCGTTTTTATGACTGCGGTTTGACTACTCGGAACAAGGGGGCTTTATGCAAAAACAAAATGTTTTCTTAGATACCCACTTAAATTAGGACTGCGGGTTAAATTCTAAAGAACAGAGGGACCTTTTTGTAAAAGCATCGTGACGGTGACCCCAACAGACTCAAGCCGTGCTTTATTATTATTAGGGAAAATTTGTGCCTTTTATCTTAAAGCATTTTTCTCCTACGCGGCAGTTATCCCTGAGAGTTTACCAGTCGTCGGCTTCAACCCCCACGTAGATACTAAGGGGGTGTTCGGAATAGCACATGACCACACTTGACCCAACGTCTTTTCCGTAAAGGAGGTGTCAGCGCGGTGAACCAGGCAATCAGAATATGCGGCTTTATCACTCTCACCTAGCCATAGGAGTTTGACAATGGGACTGTGAGATAGCCCCTGGTGCGTATGCAGCTATCCGAACTTGGATGCCTTATGCGCGTGACTGGAAGAGAGCCAGTCCTTCGTGTAATACGGGAGAAATCGCTAGAGATTTAGTAAGTCGCCGAATTGCTGACCAGCTCTCGCCGCATCATGACAGTAAGTTTTCGGCTTTCTCTACTGAGGTGCTTGACCAGGTGAACCAGAAGCACAATCGCAATAGTTCTCCCTTTACTACCTTAGCCGAACAAACGGAACGTAAGGTAGTAACCACAGGAGCCGGACAACCCAACTATTAACCAAAGACATGATTCGGAGCCGATGCATATAATGCAGTATTCTGGACGCCGAAGTCTACTCTGAGAGTGTTCAGACTTTCTGTTTTCCAAAATATATATGGCTAAATAGAGCCCCTGGCGATTTTAAATCGTGCCGAGATGTGTCTTTCAATCTGACGTAAAGAGGGGAATACAGATTATCTGGTAAACTAATACCGAATAAGGTTGGACAAAACTGTTTCCATTATAGTCTGATTGATATGTCAAAACTTGCTCTTACAGAGAATGCCACGATCATCGAGGCTATTTTACATGCCAAGAATTTGAGAACAAGGGAAAAGCTCCATATAGGTCCTAAAAAAAGGTGGTCTTGAAGATCCTTTGGACACCCTGCCGAACGTCTGTGCCACTTTTCACCTTTGGTTTAGGATGCTTTAAGAGGATCAACGATCGAGTATATAGAAGGGGCCTGGTAAGGGGCCCTTTGTACTATCGACAAGTGATTTGGGTTTTAAAGAACCTGAAATATGAGAGAAAAGAGAAAAAAAGAAGAAGGATATTAAGTTTCGAATAGGGTTGAGCCGTATTGTGGACTTTGTCCATAATGTGCCTCCGTCCCCGCCCATGGTATTTTTAGTGCATAGTTATGTACATGCGGTACTGATACGTCCATTTTGCATCATGCTTTTATATCAATATTTAGTGCATTATGGGATGTCATTAGACATTATATCTCAATACTTATGACTATTCTCTCTTATTTTACAAGGTTTACCATGAAGAGGGGGGATGTCGGTAGCTGGAATTCAGGCTGGAAAAGGAGCAAACATTGGAAACCTATTCTGCACTGCTCCAAACAACCTGAAACTCCACAAAACCTGTTTTTGGAATTAATAAGAATTATTGAGCGGAAGAAATACATCAGGGGGCCCACACCCTGGCCAGGAGGGTGGGGGCGCGCCCACCCCTACTGGGCGCGCCCCCTGTCTCCTGGGCCCCCTGGTGGCCCCCCGGTGTCCATCTTCTGCTATATGAGGGCTTTTACCCTGGAAAAAATCGTGGGCAAGCTTATGGGACGAAACTCCGCCGCCACGAGGCGGAACCTTCGCGGAACCAATCTAGAGCTCTGGCAGAGCTGTTCTGCCGCGGACACTTCCCTCCGGGAGGGGGAAATCATCACCATCGTCATCACCAATGATCCTCTCATCGGGAGGGGGTCAATCTCCATCAACATCTTCACCAGCACCATCTACTCTCAAAACCCTAGTTCATCTCTTGTATCCAATCTTGTATCAAAACCACAAATTGATACCTGTGGGTTGCTAGTAGTGTTGATTACTCCTTGTAGTTGATGCTAATTGGTTTACTTGGTGGAAGATCATATGTTCAGATCCTTAATGCATATTATTACCCCTCTGATTATGAACATGAATATGCTTTGTGAGTAGTTACGTTTGTTCCTGAGGACATGGGTGAAGTCTTGCTATTAGTAGTCATGTGAATTTGGTATTCGTTCGATATTTTGATGAGATGTATGTTGTCTTTCCTCTAGTTGTGTTATGTGAACGTCGACTACATGACACTTCACCATTATTTGGGCCTAGAGGAAGGCATTGGGAAGTAATAAGTAGATGATGGGTTGCTAGAGTGACAGAAGCTTAAACCCTACTTTATGCGTTGCTTCGTTAGGGGCTGATTTGGATCCATATGTCTAATGATGTGGTTAGGTTTACCTTAATACTTCTTTTGTAGTTGCGGATGCTTGCAATAGGGGTTAATAATAAGTGGGATGCTTGTCCAAGTAAGGGCAGTAACCAAGCACCGGTCCACCCACATATCAAATTATCAAAGTACCGAACGCGAATCATATGAACGTGATGAAAACTAGCTTGACGATAATTCCCATGTGTCCTCGGGAGCTCCTTCCTCGTTATAAGAAATTGTCCAGGATTATCCTTTGGTACATAAAGGATTAGGCCACCTTGCTGCACTTTATTTACTTTCATTGCTTGTTACTCGTTACAATTTATCTTATCACAAAACTATCTATTACCTACAATTTCAGTGCTTGCAGAGAAAACCTTACTGAAAACCACTTATCATTTCCTTCTGCTCCTCGTTGGGTTCGACACTCTTACTTATCAAAAGGACTACGATAGATCCCCTACACTTGTGGGTCATCAAGACTCTTTTCTGGCGCCGTTGCCGGGGAGTGTAGCGCTTTTGGTGAGTGGAACTTGGTAAGGAAACATTTATATAGTGTGCTGAAATTTTCTGTTACTTGTCACTATGGAAACTAATCCTTTGAGGGGCTTGTTCGGGGTATCTTCACCCGGACCAGAAGAGCAAAGTGTTGCTCCTCAACCTACTGAACTTTTTGAAAATATTTACTTTGAGATTCCTTCGGGTATGATAGAGAAACTGCTAGCTAATCCATTTCCAGGAGATGGAACATTGCATCCTGATTTACACCTTATCTTTGTGGATGAAGTTTGTGGATTATTTAAGCTTGCAGGTATTCCCGATGATGTTTTCAAAAGGAAGGTCTACCCTTTATCTTTGAAGGGATATGCATTGACATGGTATAGGCTATGTGATGATACGAGATTTTGGTATTATAAACGATTGAAGTTGGAATTTCACCAGCAGTTCTATCCTATGCATCTTGTTCGTCGTGATCATAATTACATATATAATTTATGGCCTCGTGAAGGAGAAAGCATCGCTCAAGCTTGGGGGAGGCTTAAGTCAGTGTTATATTCATGCCCCGATCATGAGCTCTCTCGGGAAATGATTATTCAAAAATTTTATGCTCGGCTTTCTCTCAATGACCGCAACCTGCTCGATACTTTCTGTGCTGGTTCTTATATGCTGAAGACTATTGATTTCAAATGGGACTTATTGGAAAGAATTAAACGGAACTCTGAAGATTGGGGTTCCGACGATGGTAAGGAGTCAGGTATGACACCTAAGTTCGATTGTGTTAAATCTTTTATGGATACCGATGCTTTTCATGGATTTAGCACTAAGTATGGACTTGACTCTGAGATAGTAGCTTCTTTCTGTGAATCTTTGTCTACTCACGTTGATCTCCCTAAAGATAAGTGGTTTAAATATAATCCTCCCATTGAAGTAAAGGTAGTTGCACCTATTACAGTTGAAGAAAAGACTGTCACCTATAGTGATCCTATTGTTCCTACTACTTATGTTGAGAAACCTCCTTTTCCTGTTAGGATAAAGGATCATGCTAAAACTTCGACTGTTGTTCGTAAGAGTAATACTAGGACTTATACACCTCCTGAGCAAATCAATGTTGAACCTAGTATTGCTATGGTTAAAGATCTCTTGGATGATGATTTAGATGGGCATGTTATTTATTTCTGTGGTGAAACTGCTAATATTGCTAGACCAGATACTAAGATACATAGACCTGTGGTAGGCATGCCTGTTATTTCCGTTAAAATAGGAGATCACTGTTATCATGGCTTATGTGATATGGGTGCTAGTGCTAGTGCGATACCCTGTGATTTATATAAAGAAATTATGCATGAAATTGCACCCGTTGAATTGGAAGACATTGATGTTACTATTAAGCTTGCTAATAGGTATACCATTAAACCAGTTGGGATAGTTAGAGATGTTGAAGTCTTGTGTGGGAAGGTTAAATATCCTGCTGATTTTCTTGTTCTTGGTTCCCCACAAGATGACTTTTGTCCCATTATTTTTGGTAGACCCTTCTTGAATACGGCTAGTGCTAGGATTGAATGTGAAAAGGATACTGTTACAATTGGCTTAGAGGGTATGTCTCATGAGTTCAATTTTGCTAAGTTTCATAGACAACCCCGTGATAGAGAATCACCTAGTAAGGATGAGATTATTGGTCTTGCTTCCATTGTTGTACCTCCTACCGATCCGTTAGAACAATATTTGCTAGATAATGAAAATGATATGTTTATGAAGGAAAGAAGGGAAATAGATGAAGTGTTCCTTAAACAGGAACCCATGCTGAAACATAACCTTCCCGTTGAAATTTTTGGGGATCCCCCTCCACCCAAGGGTGATCCCGTGTTTGAACTCAAACCACTACCTGATAATCTTAAGTATGCTTATCTTGATGAAAATAAAATATATCCTGTTATTATTAGTGCTAACCTTTCAGAGCAAGAAGAAGAAAGATTATTGAAAACACTGAAGAAGCACCGAGCAGCTATTGGATATACTCTGGATGATCTTAAGGGCATTAGTCCCACGCTATGCCAACACAAAATTATGGTGGAGAAAGATGCCAAACTAGTTAGAGACCCTCAACGACAACTGAATCCCAAGATGAAAGAAATGGTAAGGAAGGAGATACTAAAGCTCCTTGAGGCAGGTATAATTTATCCCGTTGCTGATAGTGAATGGGTAAGCCCTGTCCATTGTGTACCTAAAAAGGGAGGTATTACCGTTGTTCCTAATGATAAAGATGAATTGATCCCGCAAAGAACTATTACAGGTTATAGGATGGTAATTGATTTCCGTAAATTAAATAAGGCTACTAAGAAAGATCATTACCCTTTACCTTTTATTGATCAAATGCTAGAAAGACTATCCAAACACACTCATTTTTGCTTTCTAGATGGTTATTCTAGTTTCTCTCAAATACCTGTGTCAGCGGGAGATCAATCAAAAACTACTTTTACTTGCCCTTTCGGTACTTTTGCTTATAGACGTATGCCTTTTGGTTTATGTAATGCACCTGCTACCTTTCAAAGATGCATGATGGCTATATTCTCTGATTTTTGTGAAAAGATTTGTGAGGTATTCATGGATGATTTCTCTGTTTATGGATCCTCTTTTGATGATTGCTTGAGCAACTTTGATCGAGTTTTGCAGAGGTGCGAAGACACTAATCTCGTCTTCAATTGGGAAAAGTGCCACTTTATGGTGAATGAAGGCATTGTTTTGGGGCACAAGATCTTAGAGAGAGGTATCGAAGTTGATAAAGCTAAAGTTGATGCTATTGAAAAGATGCCATGTCCCAAGGACATAAGAGGTATAAGAAGTTTCCTTGGTCATGCCGGTTTTTATAGGAGGTTCATTAAGGACTTTTCTAAAATCTCTAGGCCTCTGACTAATTTATTACAAAAAGATATTCCTTTTGTCTTTGATGATGATTGTGTAGAAGCATTTGAAATACTTAAGAAAGCTTTGATCACTGCACCTATTGTTCAGCCACCTAATTGGAATTTACCTTTTGAAATTATTTGTGATGCCAGTGATTATGCTGTAGGTGCTGTTCTAGAGCAAAGAGTTGACAAGAAATTGAATGTTATCCAATATGCTAGTAAGACTCTTGATACTGCCCAGAGAAATTATGCTACTACTAAAAAAGAATTCTTAGCAGTTGTGTTTGCATGTGATAAGTTTAGACCTTATATTGTTGATTCCAAAGTTACTATTCACACTGATCATGCTGTTATTAAATATCTTATAGAAAAGAAAGATGCTAAGCCTAGGCTCATTAGATGGGTTCTCCTGCTCCAAGAATTTGATTTACATATTATTGATAGAAAGGGAGCTGAGAACCCCGTTGCAGACAACTTGTCTAGGTTAGAGAATGTTCTTGATGACCCACTGCCTATTGATGATAGCTTTCCTGACAAACAATTAGCGGTCATTAATGCTTCTCGTACTGCTCCTTGGTATGCTGATTATGCCAATTACATTGTTGCTAAGTTTATACCTCCTAGTTTCACATACCAGCAAAAGAAAAAGTTCTTTTATGATTTAAGACATTACTTCTGGGTTGACGCACACCTTTATAAAGAAGGAGTAGATGGTGTTATTAGACGTTGTGTACCTGAGCATTAACGGGAACAGATCCTACGCAAGTGTCACTCTGAATCATATGGAGGACACCACGCTGGAGATAGAACTGCACACAAGGTACTGCAATCTGGTTTTTATTGGCCTACTCTCTTGAAAGATGCTCGTAAGTTTGTCTTATCTTGTGATGAATGTCAAAGAATAGGTAATATTAGTAGACGTCGAGAAATGCCTATGAATTACTCTCTTGTTATTGAACTGTTTAATGTTTAGGGCTTTGATTATATGGGACCTTTTCCTGCCTCTAATGGTTATACACATATTTTAGTTGTTGTTGATTACGTTACTAAGTGGGTAGAAGCTATTCCAACTAGTAGTGCTGATCATAACACCTCTATCAAAATGCTTAAAGAAGTTATTTTTCCGAGGTTTGGAGTCCCTAGATATCTTATGACTGATGGTGGTTCACATTTTATTCATGGTGCTTTCCGTAAGATGCTTGATAAGTATGATGTCAATCATAGAATCACATCTCCTTATCATCCGCAGTCTAGTGGTCAAGTAGAGTTGAGCAATAGAGAGCTCAAATTAATTTTGCAAAAGACTGTGAATAGATCTAGAAAGAATTGGTCCAAGAAACTTGATGATGCATTATGGGCCTATAGAACTGCATACAAAAATCCTATGGGCATGTCTCCTTATAAGATGGTTTATGGAAAAGCGTGTCATTTACCTCTTGAACTTGAACATAAAGCATATTGGGCTATTAAAGAGCTCAACTATGACTTACACTTGTCGGTGAGAAGAGGTTGTTTGATATTAGCTCACTTGATGAATGGAGAACCCAAACCTATGAGAATGCTAAGCTATTCAAAGAAAAAGTCAAACGCTGGCATGACAAAAGGATACAAAAGCATGAGTTTAACGTAGGTGATTATGTGTTATTATTCAACTCTCGTTTAAGATTTTCTGCAGGAAAACTTCTCTCTAAATGGGAAGGTCCTTACATTATCGAGGAGGTCTATCGTTCTGGTGCCATAAAAATCAACAACTTCGAAGGCACAAGTCCGAGGGTGGTGAACGGTCAAAGAATTAAACCTTATATTTCAGGTAATCCTATCAATGTTGAAACTAATATTATTGAAACCGTAACCCCGGAGGAATACATAAGGGACACTTTCCAGAATGTTCCAGACTCCGAAAAGGAATAGGTATGTGGTACGGTAAGTAAACCGACTCCAAAACAACTCTAATGGCAATTTTTATCAGTTTTGGAATATTTTAGAATTTTAGGAAGAAAGAAGTAGTCCGAGAGGGACACGAGGCCCCCACCAGAGTGGAGGGCGCGCCCACTGATACGTCTCCAACGTATCTATAATTTTTGATTCCTTCATGCTACTTTATCTACTGTTTTGGACTATATTAGGCTTTATTTTCCACTTTTATATTATTTTTCGGACTAACCTATTAACCGGAGGCCCAGCCCAGAATTGGTGTTTTTTGCCTATTTCAGTGTTTCAAAGAAACGGAATATCAAATGGAGTCCAAACGGAATGAAACCTTCGGAAACATGATTTTCTCATTGAACGTGATCCAGGAGACTTGGACCCTGCTCCAAGGAACAAAAGAGGCAGTCACGAGGGTGGGGGCGCCCCCCCCTAGGGCGCGCCCCCTGCCTCGTGGCCCCCCTGTTGCTCCACCGACGTACTCCTTCCTCCTATATATACCTATGTACCCCCCAAACAATCAGAACATGAGCCAAAAACCTAATTCCACCGCCGCAACCTTCTGTATCCACGAGATCCCATCTTGGGGCCTGTTCTGGAGCTCCGCTGGAGGGGCATCCACCACGGAGGGCTTCTACATCAACACCATAGCCCCTCCGATGAAGTGTGAGTAGTTTACTTTGGACCTTTGGGTCCATAGCTAGTAGCTAGATGGCTTCTTCTCTCTTTTTGGATCTCAATACAATGTTCTCCCCCTCTCTCGTGGAGATCTATTCGATGTAATCTTCATTTTGTGGTGTGTTTGTTGAGACCGATGAATTGTGGGTTTATGATCCAGCTTATCTATGAATAATATTTGAATCTTCTCGGAATTCTTTTATGTATGATTGAGTTATCTTTGCAAGTCTCTTCGAATTATCTGTTTGGTTTGGCCAACTAGATTGGTAGTTCTTGCAATGGGAGAAGTGTTTAGCTTTGGGTTCAATCTTGCAGTGTCCTTTCCTAGTGACAGAAGGGGCAGCAAGGCACGTATTGTATTGTTGCCATCGAGGATAACAAGATGGGGTTTTTATCATATTGCATGAATTTACCCCTCTACATCATGTCATCTTGCTTAAGGCGTTACTCTGTTTTTAACTTAATACTCTAGATGCATGCTGGATAGCGGTCGATGAGTGGAGTAATAGTAGTAGATGCAGAATCGTTTCGGTCTACTTGTCTTGGACGTGATGCCTATATACATGATCATACCTAGATATACTCATAACTATGCTCAATTCTGTCAATTGTTCAACAGTAATTTGTTCACCCACCGTAGAATATCTATGCTCTTGAGAGAAGCCACTAGTGAAACCTATGGCCCCCGGGTCTATTCTCATCATATCAATCTCCATTACTTTATTACTTGCTTTGTTTTTACTTTGCCTTTTTACTTTTCACTTTGCATCTATATACCAAAAATACCAAAAATATTATTTATCATCTCTATCAGATCTCACTCTCATAAGTAACCATGAAGGGATTGACAACCCCTAATCGCGTTGGTTGCGAGGAGCTATCGTTTTGTGTAGGGACGAGGGACTTGTGCGTGGCCTCCTACTGGATTGATACCTTGGTTCTCAAAAACTGAGGGAAATACTTACGCTACTTTGCTGCATCATCCTCTCCTCTTCGGGGAAATCCAACGCAGTGCTCAAGAGGTAGCAAGAAGAATTTCTGGCGCCATTGCCGGGGAGGCTCACGCAAGAGCAACTCAACCATACCAAGTACCCATCACAATCCCTATCTCTCGCATTACATTATTTGCCATTTGCCTCTTGTTTTCCTCTCCCCCACTTCACCCTTGTTGTTTTATTTGCCCTCTCTTTCCCAATCTCCCCCTCTTTTTTCCGTTGCCTTTTTCCTGGTCCGTTTGTTTGCTCGTGTGTTAGTTTGCTTGCTTGTCATAATGTCTAATTCCTTATCCACTCCTATGTCTCCCGAGTTTGAAGTTCTCCACTTCAAGCAAAGGCAAGGAGAAAACTTAAAAGATGCTTGGTATAGGATGATGGAATCTTATTGTAAGTGCACCCTAGAGGTGAACTTTAGAATTCTTCTTTGTAATTTTTATGTTGGGTTAAATATGACGCATAGACAACTCTTGGATTGCATTGCCAAGGGAAATTTCATTGAGATTGATCCCAGTATTGCGCTTGAAATTATAGAGGGAATAGTGGGAACACTACCCCAAAAGGGAGGATCTCATCCTACCCAGGAAGAAACCCAAGTGTTTGAGAAGATTTGCGAAGTAACAATTTTTTTACAAAAGTCTCTTGAGCCTCTTAAAAGTGTTAGCGGAAATCTTCACCGCATGAATATGTTGATTACTCTTTGTAATAAGCGGTTGGATTCTTTAGATCTAAAAATTTCCGAGTATGAAGGGAAGCAGAAAGAACCCCCCGGATTCGAGCATGACTCTGCCAAAAAACTAAAAATTAAAGATGGCAATACCAAGGGCATATCTACAAGACAGGGGCATACCTGTAGGACAGCAGGAGGTCCTCAGGCATGCATCACACATTCACCAAAGATATGGAGCTACCATTTTAGATTAGTACTAGCATATTGGTACATAGTGTGTGTGTTTTAGCATATTAGTAGTAGCATACCTGCATGAGGTCCTAAGTTTGTTCAGTTCTATACAAATTTGAGTTGGTATGTAGTGTTGAGAGTATCCTAAAATATTGTACTACATAATCTCTTTCCAGGTTCTTGAAAACTTGCACTCTTCTGTTGAATTTCGCATTTTGGTCGATCTGTACTGCATCTTTTATTGTTGTCAGCCTAGAATTATATCGCATTTTGATCTCGTACGGGTAGATTCATAATTATGCCTTCATACTAATTTGACTGCACGATTTAATTAGTGGCTGCAATATTATTTCATGGTCCACAACAGAACTAAAGGTGCCAAAATGAAACTTTCTTCTTCTCATGTATCAAAGTATTAACCAACCAAATTTTTTTAGTATCTAAATTGTTATGTTTAGGATGATAACAGAAAGTATTGTCTTGAAGATCCTTTTAGATTTGTACTAGGCGACCTTCGTATATGCAGATATTCCAGTTTATTAATTAATCTACCAACGGTGGTTTGGATCGGCTCATTACCTATGTTGATGTCCATTTATATCTGAGAACTAAGGGGTCTATTCTTTTAACCATGAACCGATTTAAGTAGCAAGTCCGTTTTTTTGGTTAGTCGTATCATTGTTCTTCAACACTGAGCACTAATTGATAACCAGCCATGGTCATCCATCCATCTATTTGGTTTGCTTTTTTCTTTTGTTAGTTCTATCTAAATGAAATCTATCTGAAGCTTTGAACCTTAACAATGCCCGTGATTTGACTCTTGGTGCTTGTGAATTCTGAATGACGTACAAGCAGCCAATCTTTCCGAATGAATTTGTTGATGATTTGCATGGTTATTCTTCTTTCTGGGTGCATGGCTATTCTTGCGTTTGAGCCTTAGGCAAGCCGCAATGAAATCTGATTGCACTGTTTTGTGAGCCATTTAAACTGAAATCATTCATCCATTTTATTCAGAAAGTTCATCCCAATATTTTGGATCACTACTGTACTTCTATTTCAACAACAGAATTTGTTTCAACTTGCCATGTGCCAGTTCACCAACAGTATCGAGACCATGCAACTTGGAACATCAAGTAAGAGCATATCCATGTTTTACTTATTATATTCTTTGAGAAAGCTATTGGATTTACAAACTAAAAATATGAATTGTTCAAAATTGTGCGAACAATGTTGTTCTGTTATGGTTGTAGTTGTTTGAGTGGTATTTTTTCCAACTGTTTAAACATATATTTATTTATTTTGCATGGCACTTTTGCTATATAAATTACAAATGATATATAATATTCCAAAAAATGTTCATCACCTTAAAAAAGATTTTGATTTAAAAATTATTCTTGAATTTTTTTAATACATCCAAAAAAGGAAATACTCCGTGTAACCTTATTTCCAGCATTTCCAAAATTTAGATTAAAAAGTTATATTTAATATTTCGCTCGGTGCAACGCACGGGCATTTGTACTAGTATATTACAAAGCTTTAGTTCATGGCACAATGCCTGGTCAGGTCAGATACATTTACTCAAACATGATATTCTTCGAGCATTGACCCTCTATCAAACGGGCACCCTCTAGACGTCTTTGAAATAGCGCTCCGGCTTGCGGTGGTCCTTGCCTCCTGGCGGGCCCTCAACTGCCATGACGGCGGCCTTCATTTTTGCCCAATGCATCTTGACACGGATGAAGGCCATCCACGCACCTTCTATGCATGCCGACCGCTTGACCGCATCAATTCGGGGCAGCGCGTCGACGAGTCGCTGCACCAGGCGGAAGTAGCTGCTTGGAATGGGTTGAGTTGGCCACAACTGGACTATGACGTCCCTCATGGCCAATCCGGACATCCTATGCAGCTCGGCCCACTGCGTCATCTGATTGTTCAACAGCGTTGGGTGCTCCTGGGTCGCGAATTGTGACCAGAATAGCTTCTCCGTCGTGTGCCCCTCCTGGGCTTGAAAGAACTGCGCGGCGTCAGCGGCACTCTTCAAAAGATCCGCAAAGGCGTCTCGAGCACTCCACAGTCAAGTGAGCAAGGCATACTTCTGATTGCTGAATTTACTATGTAAAAGAAAGGGCTTACTAGCCACTATCTGTTCGGCCTGCTTGATATCCTCACGCGCCACACCGGACTTGGTCCGCGCCTCCTTGGCCCCCTGGAGAGCCTTGGTCAGCTCGGCCACTTGGGCCTTATTCTCCTCTTCTAAGGACTCGCACTTGCTAGTGGAGTCTTTGAGCTCTTGCTCTACTTCGGTCACCTGCTCCTCGTAGCGGCGGCGGGCAACCTGCTTGGCCTTTAAATCTGTAGCCGCTTTGTTAGCAGCCACTCGGCTCACCCATGCCTGCTCCTTGGCTCGGGCAAGGTCGCCCATCAGGGTCTCGACCGCGGCTACACTACCTGCAATAATGAACATGGCAACACAAGAGCTTAGACTCCACATGGGTATATTACTTCAGATGTGTAAACATTTTATCCAAAAACATACGTTGCGCCTCATCAAACCTCTTGTTGATGCGGACGATATCCTCATCGGCCAGCCCCAGCTTCCGCTTGAGCTCGGATACTTCAGCGGCATGGGCGGTTGCTGCTAACAGTGAAGCATGTTTCTGAAAATAGACAAGTACATTATCTCCTGTGAATATTATCAATCCTCTGTTTGGCCTTTTTTCCAAAGCTGAATGGAGTCTCAGGGACTACTATCTATACACAGGCATATTTTTCATATGAAAAGCGGCTAAAGACATTACATCGCACACCTCAAACCCTGTTAATAGGCTGGTGAAGGCTTCGTTCAGCCCGCTTTTGGTGGATTGAACCTTCTCAACCATCGTACCCATCAGGGTACGGTGCTCTTCCAAAACGGACGCACTTCGTAGTGCGTCCGATAGAGTGTTTGGCGCCTCCGGATTAGAGGAGGTCGCCGCTGGAATAGGCGCTCCCCCCTCCTTCGAAGGGGGTCGCTCATTCGATCCAGGAGCCATTTGCGTCTCCTGAATGGCATCTGGTTGGGGGCTAGACTGGTTAGGGCCCCCGTCATCAGTCTCCATGAGGGCTGTGCCCCCCATGTTCTCGGCAGCTGAGGCATTACCCTATGGCACCGTCTCGGCGGTCCCCCGTGCTCTCCGCGGCCCGGAGAGGTCCTTTGGGATAACACCTCGGCGTCATCTGCAATAGGTGGCGGGGAGGTTCGCGCAGGCGTCTCGCTCTCCATCATCTCGGACGCCAAAGAGTTCCCCGGAGATGAAGATATTCGGGGGAGATCGCGTGCCGGACTGCGGTGCATGATTTAATATGATTCCCACGATTCTTAAAAGATTGGATGTGTGTAGAGCATCCTTAGATACTTATGATTCGGCTAGGGGCTTGGCCCTGGGGCGACGCTTGGGGATGGCTTTGGCGTCCGAATCCGAGTCATTCGAGAGGGATATCTTCTCCCTCTTGGACGCCTCTTCCTCCAGATCTACGGAGGCCGCCCTCTTCTTCCCCTTGTGAGGAGGGTCATATTCTTCCACCTCCTCTTCGTATTCATCTCCCTCATGGGAGGAGGGAGCCTCGGCCCCTCCGGATGTCGCATCCAAAGTACCTTTGTGGTGGAGGCCGCTTTTGGCCTCCTTGCTCTTCTTCTTCTTATTCTTCTTCTTCTTCTTCTTCTTCTTCTTCTTCTTCTTGTCCTTCTTCACTGGCGCCTGGTATGGCACCGGGACCAGCATCCTCATTATAGAGGATCGGCTGGGTTTTCGGGCAGTGGACCTGGACATTTGATCCGCTCCGCCTTCTTTGTCCAGCCTTGTTTAGAGGATGGAATTCTCAGTGCACTCCTTTGATTGATGAACTAAGCTATGTTCGGAAATTTAACACTTACCAGGGGTGGCCGGATGATTGCAGTCAAGGCCGATGTCCTCGAACGTCTTCGGCCATGACTTCTGAGCCTGGAAGAGCAGCTTCCAGATCTTTTTGTGCATCGTGCCAAAGAATGTTGCAGGGTCCGTGGACCTTCCGGATTGAATTCCCACATACGGAGAGGCCGTCGCTGGTAGGGAAGGGTGAGGGAGTCCTGGATTAGGGGGTATCCAGACAGCCGGACTATGTACAACGTCCGGACTATTGAAGCGTGAAGATACAAGACTCAAGACTTCGGCCCGTGTCCGGATGGGATTCTCCTTTGCGTGGAAGGCAAGCTTGGATATCCGGATATTATATTTCCTTCCTTGTAACCGACTCCATGTAAACCCTAGCCCTCTCCGGTGTCTATATAAACCGGAGAGGTTGGTCCTTAGAAGGCCGATCACAATTACAATCATACCATCATAGGCTAGCTCTTAGGGTTTAGCCTCTACAATCTCGTGGTAGATCTACTCTTGTACTACCCATATCATCAATAATAATCAAGAAGGAAGTAGGGTTTTACCTCCATCGAGAGGGCCCGAACCTGGGTAAACATCTGTGTCCCTTGCTTCGTGTTACCATCAGCCTTGATACACAGATCAGGACCCCCTACCCGAGATCCGCCGGTTTTGACACCGACATTGGTGCTTTCATTGAGAGTTCCTCTGTGTCGTCGCTGTCAGGCTCGATGGCTCCTTCAATCATCATCAACGACGCTGTCCAGGGCGAGACTTTCCTCCCCAGATAGACCTTCGTGTTCGGCGGCTTCACACTGCGGGCCAATTTGCTTGGCCACCTGGAGCGGATCGATAGCTATGCCCCCGGCCACCAGGTCAGGTTCGGAAACTTGAACTACACAGCGGATATTCGCGGGGACTTGATCTTCGACGGATTCGGGCCAGCATCAGGAGCGCCGAACAGTCACGATGAGCATGGCTTAGACCCGCTGTCAGACGATGCTCGGGATATCACCCCGGCAGAAGCCTCGGATCTAAATCCAGGGCAGGTTGCGTTGCCTAAGGACGGAGGGCTGGACCCCACCCCACAGGCCCTACCCTCATTGGCGATGGAGCCAAACACAGGCCTCACTTCTAAGGGAGCCTGTGACTCCGGACCCCCAGATTCATATCCGGTTGTAGGTTCCAGTCTGCGCGTCCCCGAGCCCGCCGAGCCTGGTTGGGCTCCGGTGATGGAGTTCACCGCGGCGAACGTCTTTCAGCACTCGCCCTTTGGCGACATGCTGAACTTATTGAAGTCTCTCTCTTTGTCAGGAGACTCTGGGCCGAACTATGTCCGGCTTGCGTGGGAAGCAGACGATGACGGAATTCGTTGCCCACCCACCACCCACTTCATTGGCACGATCGATGATCTAACCGACGTGCTTGACTTCGACTCCGAAGACATCGATGGTATGGACGACGATGTAGGAGAATCACAGGAGCCACCGCTCACAGGGCGGTGGACGGCCACCTCCTCATACGATATATATATATATATGGTGGACACTCCGAAGGAAACCAATGGCGATGAGGCAACGGAGGATAACCCCTCGGGAAGAAAAACAAAGCATGGGCGTCGTCGGCGCCGCTCCAAGCCCCGCCACAGCAATACCGGCCCCAGAGAACGAAGTAATCCAGATGGCGCCGAAGAGGAATATGACCCTGAACAGCCCGCCTTCGAGCACGCTGAACAGGATGATGAGCAGGTCAGCCTAGAAGAACAGGCGACGGACGGATACCCGGAGGAGGACAACTACATGCCCCCCCCCCAAATATGAGATTAGCCTCGGTGACGATGAATTCGGCGTGCCTGAGGACCCCGTGGAGCAGGAACGCTTCAAGCGTAGGCTTATAGCCACTTCAAGGAGCCTGAAGAAGAAGAAGCAGCAACTCCAAGCTGATCAAGACCTGCTCACAGATAGATGGACTGAAGTCCTGGCAGCCAAGGAATATGGACTCGAGCGCCAACGGCTGACCGGCCACCCCGTGGCCGGGATAAAATGGCTTATCAGCCTGAATACCAGTCCGCACCCCCACGCCAATACACTACGGCCCAGGGCAACAGGCAAGACCTGCAAGATATTCTGGAAAACAAAGCAGGACAGCCAAGATCGATCTACGGATCGAGGGGGCGCGCCCCAGTGCGGGACGATGATCGTCGCACCGGATACATCATATACAAGTCTGGCCGGGCCAAACACAGCAACCCAGACCAATTCGATCTGTGTAGCCATATAGCCTGGCACAGAGGCGCCGCACATCCCCTCTGCTTCACCGACGAAGTGATGGATCATGAATTCCTAGAAGGGTTCAAACCTGTAAACATCGAATCATACGATGGCACAACAGACCCCGCAGTATGGATCAAAGATTTCCTTCTCCACATTCACATGGCCCGCGGAGATGATCTACATGCCATCAAGTATCTTCCCCTTAAGCTCAAAGGACCAGCCCGGCACTAGCTGAACAACCTGCCAGCAAATTCCATTGGCAGTTGGGAAAACCTGGAAGACGCATTCCTCGATAACTTCCAGGGCACATATGTGAGACCACCAGACGCCGATGACCTGAACCACATTACTCGACAGCCCGGAGAGTCAGCCCGGAAATTCTGGACTCGGTTCCTTACTAAAAAGAACCAAATAGTCGATTGTCCGAACGCTGAAGCCCTGGCGGCTTTTAAGCATAATATCCGTGACGAGTGGCTTGCTCGACACCTCAGCCAGGAAAAACCCAACTCCATGGCAGCTCTCACAACCCTAATGACCTGCTTTTGTGCAGGTGAGGATAGCTGGTTGGCTCGCAGCGGCACCACGCCACATTCCGGCACTTCGCACGGCCGTGATGCTAACGGCAAGCCACGGCGTAACAGACATAAGAGAAGGAACAACGGCGACAGTACTGAAGACACGGCGGTCAACGCCGAATTCAACGGATCTAAGTCCGGTCAGCGGAAAAAGCCATTCAAAAGAAATAATCAGGGACCGTCCAGCCTGGACCGCATACTGGAGCACTCGTGCCAAATTCATGGCACCCCGGACAAGCCATAAAACCACACCAATAGAGACTGTTGGGTGTTCAAACAGGCCGGTAAGATAAATGCCGAAAACAAGGACAAGGGGCTCCACAGCGTCGATGATAAAGAGCCCCGGCGTCCGAACACGGGGGGGGGGGGGGGGGACAAAAGAAATCCCCCCCCCCCATGTGAAAATGGTCAACATGATCTACGCCACTCACATCCCCAAGCGGGAACGGAAGCGAGCACTACGGGATGTCTATGCGATGGAGCCAGTCGCCCCCAAATTCAATCCATGGCCAGCTTGTCCGATCACCTTTGATCGTAGGGATCATCCTACTAGCATCCGTCACAGTGGCTCAGCCGCATTGGTCTTAGACCCAATCATCAACGGATTCCACCTCACGCGAGTCCTTATGGACGGCGACAGCAGCCTGAACCTGCTTTATCAGGACACAGTGCGCAAAATGGGCATTTACCCTTCAAGGATCAAGCCCACCAAAACCACCTTTAAATGTGTAATTCCTGGAGTAGAGGCCCGCTGTACATGCTCTATAACACTGGACGTGGTCTTCGGATCCTCGGACAACTTCCGGAGCGAAGAGTTAATCTTCGCTATCGTCCCTTTCCGTAGTGGTTACCACGCACTGCTCGGACGAACCGCATTCGCTAGATTCAATGCGGTACCACATTACGCATACCTCAAGCTCAAGATGCCAGGACCGCGCAGGGTCATCACTGTCAATGGAAATATGGACCCCTCCCTTCGAACAGAACAGCATACGGCAGCCCTCGCAGCGGAAGTACAATGCGGCCTACTCCGACAAACCAATCCGGCAACAACTCCGAGAACCGTCAAGAGAGTCCGGAGCACCCCGCAACAGGATCATCAGGAACGCCAAGAGCGTGATTAGTAGTCCGGCCTCTGCTCAAGCCCCTTCAAAGCAGCATTCGTGCCACGTGTACACAATTACGAACTCAAGATACCATGGGCATAGGCGGAGGCGCATCAACGACTCAGTCAATAGTGCGGGTAACCGCCAAATACCTTCATACTCTTTCCCTCTTACCTTTCAGGACACCGCGTTAGTGCAGCATCCTCAGGAGAGCCGAATTGCCGGACTTATATGGGAGAGACATCCAAGGAGGCAACAGACGTTGTGCACAGAAGGAAATACCCAGGTGGAATCTATTTGCGATCGTTATACCTGCTTTATCTACCTGTACACAGCCTGCCCCTAGATAGGACATGTCAAATAGTCCTATTTTATCTCCGCTTAATGCATCCATTGTAAACATACGCTTAAATGTATTTTCATCAATGGGAGATTATATATAGCATCAGCTTATTATTCTTATTTGAGAATTTTTTCTCTTATAAATGTTTATTTGATATTGCATCCGTACACCATGGTGCGGTCAGTTTGCCAGGGGCTTCTCATGGCGCCCTGTAATATGGCAAATAAAGTCCGAACACTTTCAATAGTGCGGCACCCCGAACTTATAGCACTATATGCATCAGCTCTGAGTCATGTCTTGGGTCTACAGTTGGGATTGCCCGGCTCCCTTGTTTTGGTGCCTTACATTCCGTTATATCGGCTAAGGTAGCACAAGGAGAACTACTGTGATTGTGTCCCAGTTCTTCCGGATGAGCACCTCAGTAGAGAAAGCCGAAAACTGACCGGCATGATGTGGCGAGAGTTGGTCGCTGTTCGAGAGGTCTTAAAATCCTTAAAGATTTTCCGCTTTAGGCGATAAATCGGCTTCATCCGATCTAGGCATGTATAGCGCCCCAATTCAGCCTTCCGGATTCTAGGGGCTTCGCCGAAATTTAAAATTGTAGACTTATATGGCTAAGTGAAAGTTATAAAGCCGCATAGTCCGATTGCCTTGTTCGCTGCGCCGGACACCTCCTTAAGGGACCAAACATTTGGGTAAAGA
The DNA here is from genome assembly GCF_018294505.1 of Triticum aestivum. NCBI lineage: Eukaryota > Viridiplantae > Streptophyta > Magnoliopsida > Poales > Poaceae > Triticum > Triticum aestivum. The sequence goes on along the minus strand of NC_057798.1, from coordinate 689,826,254 downwards.
GTGTCCGGGTTTTCCACGAACACCCCAGTACTAGTTACTTGGGGGAGGAAGCCGACGATTGGCCTACTTTCAGAATTTTATAAATAGCCGCACAGAAGGTAATATTTTAAACAACAAAAGCGCTACCTAGCGCAAGCAACTTCGTCTTTAATTTACAAAACATGACAGAAGAGAATTCATTCTAAAATGGCGTCCTTGGTACACTCATCGGCGACGAGACGAGCACCCTTCATCACGCCATCATAGTACATCTCGGGATGGAGATGCGCCTTGCCCTCCGGCAGCCCGTCCTTGACCAGCTTCTCCGCATCCAGCTTGCCCCAATGCACCTTGACGCGGGCAAAGGCCCGGTGGGCACCCTCGATGCAAACGGATCGCTTGATCACTTCAAGCCGCAGGCAGGCATCCATCATTCGCTTGATCAGGCCAAAGTAGCTACTGGGCAGGAGCTCACCAGGCCACATCCGGACTATGAAGCCTTTCATAGCCAGTTCGGCCGCCCTGTGGAGTTCGACCAACTGCTTTAGTTGGTCGCTCAGAGGCATCGGATATTCGGCCCCAGCATACTGGGACCAGAACAGCTTCTCCATTGAGCTCCCCTCCTGGGCACGATAGAACTCCGCAGTGTCTGATACGCTGCGTGGCAGATCTGCAAATGCCCCTGGAGAGCTCCGAATTCGAGTAAGTAAAAGAAACGCCTCCTCCACATGTCTGCTTTGCATAAAGAACTTCTTACCCACTACTATCTTTTTGGCCTATTGGATCTCCTGCTGTGCTTTCTCGGCTTTGGCCTTGGCGTCTTTCAAATTCACAAGGGCCTTCGCAAGCTCGGCCTCTTTCATCTTCAGATCATGCTCCACGGACTCGCACTTCTTGCCAAGGTCCTGGAGCTCTTGTTGTACCTCGCCCACTCTAGCACTTTGCTTTTCGGGCTCCTTGCATTCCAAGGCCGCTTTGTCTTCGGCCTCGGAGAGCGCTTTCTTCAGGGACGCCACATCGGTGGTGGCCCCTGTTACACAGTCATGACGCTTTGGCGTTAGACTAGCCAATTTTGCCTATCTTTAAATACATGCGAACGGGGAATCGCTTACCTTTATTCTCCTCGAGCTGCCTCTTCGTGAGACCAAGCTCTCCCTATGCCTGCTCCAGGTCCCGCTTCAGTTCGGCAACCTCGGCAGTACGGGCAGTAGCAGCAAGCAGCACAGCCTGCTTATGCACACAAATATTTATCATTAGACTCCTGCTACCTCTTGAGCACTGTGTTGGATTTCCCCGAAGAGGAGAGGATGATGCAGCAAAGTAGCATAAGTATTTCCCTCAGTTTTTGAGAACCAAGGTATCAATCCAGTAGGAGACCACGCACAAGTCCCTCGTACCTGCACAAAACGATAGCTACTCGCAACCAACGCGATTAGGGGTTGTCAATCCCTTCATGGTCACTTACGAGAGTGAGATCTGATAGAGATGATAAATAATATTGTTGGTATTTTTGATAGATAGATGCAAAGTGAAAAGTAAAAAGGCAAAGTAAAAACAAAGCAAGTAATAAAGCGATAGAGATTGATATGATGAGAATAGACCCGGGGGACATAGGTTTCACTAGTGGCTTCTCTCAAGAGCATATATAATCTACGGTGGGTGAACAAATTACTGTTGAGCAATTGACAGAATTGAGCATAATTATGAGTATATCTAGGTAATGATCATGTATATAGGCATCATGTCCGAGACAAGTAGATCGAAACGATTCTACATCTACTACTATTACTCCACTCATCGACCGCTATCCAGCATGCATCTAGAGTATTAAGTTAAAAACAGAGTAACGCCTTAAGCAAGATGACATGATGTAGAGGGATAAATTCATGCAATATGATAAAAAACCCATCTTGTTATCCTCGATGGCAACAATACAATACGTGCCTTGCTGCCCCTTCTGTCACTGGGAAAGGACACCGCAAGATTGAACCCAAAGCTAAGCACTTCTCCCATTGCAAGAACTACCAATCTAGTTGGCCAAACCAAAAAGGATAATTCGAAGAGACTTGCAAAGATAACTCAATCATACATAAAAGAATTCAGAGAAGATTCAAATATTTTCCATAGATAAGTTGGATCATAAACCCACAATTCATCGGTCTCAACAAACACACCGCAAAAAGAAGATTACATCGAATAGATCTCCACAAGAGAGGGGGAGAACATTGTATTGAGATCCAAAAAGAGAGAAGAAGCCATCTAGCTACTAGCTATGGACCCGAAGGTCTGAAGTAAACTACTCACACTTCATCGGAGGGGCTATGGTGTTGATGTAGAAGCCCTCCATGGTGGATGCCCCCTCCGGCGGAGCTCCGGAACAGGCCCCAAGATGGGATCTCGTGGATACAGAAGGTTGCGGCGGTGGAATTAGGTTTTTGGCTCCTCTTCTGATCGTTTGGGGATACGTAGGTATATATAGGAGGAAGGAGTACGTCGGTGGAGCAACAGGGGGCCCACGAGGTAGGGGGCGCCCAGGGGGGCGCCCTCCACCCTCGTGACCGCCTCTGGCACTTCTTGGAGTAGGGTCCAAGTCTCCTGGATCACGTTCGGTGAGAAAATCACGTTCCCGAAGGTTTCATTCCGTTTGGACTCCGTTTGATATTCCGTTTCTTCGAAACACTGAAATAGGCAAAAAACAGCAATTCTGGGCTGGGCCTCCGGTTAATAGGTTAGTCCCAAAAATAATATAAAAGTGGAAAATAAAGCCCAATATAGTCCAAAACAGTAGATAAAGTAGCATGGAGCAATCAAAAATTATAGATACGTTGGAGACGTATCAGGCATCCCCAAGCTTAATTCCTGCTCGTCCTCGAGTAGGTAAATGATAAAAAAGAATTTTTGATGCGGAGTGATACTTTGGCATAATTTCAATGTAAATCTTCTTAATTGTGATATGAATATTCAGATCCGAAAGATTCAAGACAAAAGTTCATATTGACATAAAAATAATAATACTTCAAGCATACTAATCAAAGCAATCATGTCTTCTCAAAATAACATGGCCAAAGAAAGTTATCCCTACAAAATCATATAGTCTGGCTATGCTCCATCTTCCCCACATAAAATATTTAAATCATGCACAACCCCGATGACAAGCCAAGCAATTGTTTCATACTTATGACATTCTCAAAACTTTTTCAATCTTCACGCAATACATGAGCGTGAGCCATGGATATAGCACTATGTGGAATAGAATGGTGGTTGTGGAGAAGACAAAAAGGAGGGAAGATAGTCTCACATCAACTAGGCGTATCAACGGGCTATGGAGATGCCCATCAATAGATATCAATGTGAGTGAGTAGGGATTGCCATGCAACGGATGCACTAGAGCTATAAGTATATGAAAGCTCTACAAAAGAAACTAAGTGGGTGTGCATCCAACTCGCTTGCTCACGAAGACCTAGGGCATTTTGAGGAAGCCCATCATTGGAATATACAAGCCAAGTTCTATAATGAAAAATTTCCACTAGTATATGAAAGTGACAAAATGAGAGACTCTCTATCATGAAGATCTTGGTGCTACTTTGAAGCACAAGTGTGGTAAAAGGATAGTAGCATTGTCCCTTCTCTCTTTTTCTCTCATTTTTTTTATTTGGGCCTTTCTCTTTTTTTGGCCTCTTTTTTTATTTTTCGTCCGGAGTCTCATCCCGACTTATGGGGGAATCATAGTCTCCATCATCCTTTCCTCACTTGGGACAATGCTCTAATAATGATGATCATCACACTTTTATTTTTCTTACAACTCAACAATTACAACTCGATACTTAGAACAAAGTATGACTCTATATGAATGCCTCCGGCGGTGTACCGGGATATGCAATGAATCATGAGTGACATGTATGAAAGAATTATGAACAGTGGCCTTGCCACAAATACGATGTCAACTACATGATCATGCTAGCAATATGACAATGATGGAGCGTGTCATAATAAACGGAACGGTGGAAAGTTGCATGGCAATATATCTCGGAATGGCTATGGAAATGCCATGATAGGTAGGTATGGTGGCTGTTTTGAGGAAGGTATATGGTGGGTGTATGATACCGGCGAAAAGTGCGCGGTATTAGAGAGGCTAGCAAAGGTGGAAGGATGGGAAAAAGTGCGTATAATCCATGGACTCAACATTAGTCATAAAGAACTCATATACTTGTTGCAAAAATCTAGAAGTTATCAAAGCAAAGTATTACGCGCATGCTCCTAGGGGGATAGATTGGTAGGAAAAGACCATCGCTCGTCCCCGACCGCCACTCATAAGGAAGACAATCAATAAATAAATCATGCTCCGAGTTCATCACATAACGGTTCACCATACGTGCATGCTACGGGAATCACAAACTTCAACACAAGTATTCTTTGAATTCACAACTACTTAACTAGCATGACTCTAATATCACCATCTTCATATCTCAAAACAATTATCAAGCATCAAACTTATCTTAGTATTCAACGCACTCAAAAGAAAGTTTCACATATCTTGAACACCAAGTATATTAACATTAAGCGAATTACCATGCTATTAACGACTCTCAAAATAATCTAAGTGAAGCATGAGAGATCAATAGTTTCTTTAAAACAAATCCACCACCGTGCTCTAAAAGATATAAGTGAAGCACTAGAGCAAAAATTATCACGCTCAAAAGATATAAGTGAAGCACTATGAGCAAAACTATCAAGCTCAAAAGATATAAGTGAAGCACATAGAGTATTCTAACAAATTCCAATTCATGTATGGCTCTCTCAAAAGGTGTGTACAGCAAGGATGATTGTGGTAAACTAACAAGCAAAGACGCAAATAATACAAGACGCTCCAAGCAAAACACATATCATGTGGTGAATAAAAATATAGCTCCAAGTAAATTACCGATGGAAGTGGACGAAAGAGGGGATGCCTTCCGGGGCATCCCCAAGCTTTGACTTTTTGGTGTCCTTGGATTATCTTGGGGGTGCCATGGGCATCCCCAAGCTTAGGCTCTTGCCACTCCTTGTTCCATAATCCATCAAAAGAATTCACCCAAAACTTGAAAACTTCACAACACAAAACTCAACAGAAATCTCGTGAGCTCCGTTAGAGAAAGAAAAAAAGAACTACTTAAGGTACTGTAATGAACTCATTCTTTATTTATATTGGTGTTAAACCTACTGTATTACAACCTCTCTATGGATTATAAACTATTTTACTAGCCATAGATTCATCAAAATAAGCAAACAACACCCGTAAAACAGAATCTGTCAAAAACAGAACAGTCTGTAGCAATCTGTAACTAACGCAAACTTCTGGAACTCTAAAAATTCTACCAAAATAGGAAGTCCTGGAAAATTTGTTTATTGAACAGCAGCAAAAAGAATCAACGCAAAAGCACGTTCCTGTGATTTAACAAAATTATATTCGTGCGCGCAAAGTTTCTGTTTTTCAGCAGAATCAAATCAACTATCATCGTAGGTTATCCTATAGGTTCTACTTGGCACAAACACTAATTAAAAGATAAAACCACATCCAAACAGAGGCTAGATGGATTATTTATTCCTAAACAGAAGCAAAAACAAAAAACAAAAATAAAATTGGGTTGCCTCCCAACAAGCGCTATCGTTTAACGCCCCTAGCTAGGCATAAAAGCAAGGATAGATCTAGGTATTGCCATCTTTGGTAGGCAATCCATAAGTGGCTCTCATGATAGATTCATATGGTAATTTTATTTTCTTTCTAGGGAAGTGTTCCATGCCCTTCTTTAAGGGAAATTGGAATCGAATATTCCCTTCCTTCATATCAATAATTGCACCAATCGTTCTAAGGAAAGGTCTACCAAGAATAATAGGACATGAAGGATTGCAATCTATATCAAGAACGATAAAATCTACAAGCACATAATTCCTATTTGCAACAATAAGAACATCATTAATTCTTCCCATAGGCTTTTTAATAGTGGAATCCGCAAGATGCAAGTTTAGAGAGCAATCATCAAAATCACGGAAATCTAGCAAATCACATAAAGTTTTGGGAATAGTAGAGACACTAGCACCCAAATCACACAAAGCATGAAACTCATAATCTTTAATTTTAATTTTAATAGTAGGTTCCCACTCATCATAGAGTTTTCTAGGGATAGAAACTTTCAACTCAAGTTTTTCTTCATAAGATTGCATCAAGGCATCAACAATGTGTTCGGTAAAGGCCTTATTTTGACTATAAGCATGAGGAGAATCTAGCACGGATTGCAACAAGGAAATACAACCAATTAAAGAGCAATTTTCATAATTAAATTCCTTGAGATCCAAAATAGTGGGTTTAGCAACATCTAGGTTTTTATTTCTTTCAATCCCACTTTCATCAAATTCATCATCAAGATCTAGAAACTCCGAATTCTTAGAACGCCTTCTAGGTAAAGGAAGATCATATTCAGTTTCATCAAGATTCATATTGCAAAACAAAGATTTAATGGGGACACATCAATAACTTTTAGATCTTCATCTTGATTTTCATAGGAATTGGAAGAACACGCTTTAATAAAGGCATCTTTGGAAGCACGCATCCTAGCGGTTCTTTCCTTGCACTCATCAATGGAAATTCTCATGGCTTTGAGAGACTCATTGATATCATGCTTAGGAGGAATAGATCTAAGCTTTAAAGAATCAATTTCAAGAGAAATTCTATCAACGTTCCTAGCCAAATCATCAACTTTAAGCAATTTCTCTTCAAGCAAAGCATTAAAATTCTTTTGTGAATTCATAAACTCTTTAACACTACTCTCAAATTCAGAGGGCATCTTATTAAAATTTCCATAAGAGTTGTTGTAGGAATTTCCATAATTATTAGAAGGATTACTAGGATAAGGCCTAGGATTAAAATTCCCTCTATACGCGTTGTTTCCAAAACTATTCCTACCAACAAAATTCACATCCATAGATTCATTATTATTCTCAAGCAAAGTAGACAAAGGCATATCATTGGGATCAAGAGGAGTATTTTTAGGAGCAAACATCTTCATAAGTTCATCCATCTTTTCACTCAAAACATTGATTTCTTCTATAGCATGCACTTTTTTACTAGAAGATCTTTTGGTGTGCCATTGAGAATAATTAGCCATAATATTATCAAGCAATTTTGTGGCATCTCCTAACATAATTTCCATAAACATGCCTCCCGCGGCCGAATCTAAAAGATTTCTAGAAGCAAAATTCAATCCGGCATAAAAATTTTGTATGATCATCCATAAATTCAAACCATGAGTAGGGCAATTGCGAAGCATCAATTTCATTCTTTCCCAAGATTGGGTAACATGCTCATGATCAAGTTGTTTAAAATTCATGATATCGTCCCTAAGAGTGATGATTTTAGTGGGAGGAAAATACTTAGAGATAAAAGCGTCTTTGCACTTGTTCCAAGAATCAATACTATTTTTAGGCAAAGACAAAAACCAAACTTTAGCACGATCTCTAAGCGAAAACGGAAACAACTTCAACTTGACAATATTGTTATCCGTATCTTTCTTCCTTTGCATATCACACAAATTAACAAAATTATTTAGATGAGTAGCGGCATCTTCACTAGGAAGGCCGACGAATTGATCTTTCATAACAAGATTCAGCAAAGCGGTATTGATTTCACAAGACTCATCATTATTAAGAGGAGCAATCGGAGTACTAAGAAAATCATTATTATTTTTATTCGAGAAGTCACACAATTTGGTATTATCTTGCGCCATGGCAACAAGTAATCCAACACACAAGCAAACAGAAAGGCAACGAGAAAAGGCAAACGGGAAAGAGAGGAGGAGATTGGGAAAGAGAGGGCGAATAAAACGGCAAGGGTGAAGTGGGGGAGAGGAAAACGAGAGGCAAATGGCAAATATTATGATGCGAGAGATAGGGATTGTGATGGGTACTTGGTATGGTTGACTTGCTTGCGTGAGCCTCCCCGGCAATGGCGCCAGAAATTCTTCTTGCTACCTCTTGAGCACTGCGTTGGATTTCCCCGAAGAGGAGAGGATGATGCAGCAAAGTAGCGTAAGTATTCCCCTCAGTTTTTGAGAACCAAGGTATCAATCCAGTAGGAGACCACGCACAAGTCCCTCGTACCTGCACAAAATGATAGCTACTCGCAACCAACACGATTAGGGGTTGTCAATCCCTTCACAGTCACTTATGAGAGTGAGATCTGATAGAGATGATAAATAATATTTTGGTATTTTTGATAGATAGATGCAAAGTGAAAAGTAAAAGGCAAAGTAAAAACAAAGAAAGTAATAAAGCGATAGAGATTGATATGATGAGAATAGACCCGGGGGCCATAGGTTTCACTAGTGGCTTCTCTCAAGAGCATAGATATTCTACGGTGGGTGAACAAATTACTGTTGAGCAATTGACAGAATTGAGCATAATTATGAGTATATCTAGGTAATGATCATGTATATAGGCATCATGTCTGAGACAAGTAGATCGAAACGATTCTGCATCTACTACTATTACTCCACTCATCGACCGCTATCCAGCATGCATCTAGAGTATTAAGTTAAAAACAAAGTAACGCCTTAAGCAAGATGACATGATGTAGAGGGATAAATTCATGCAATATGATAAAAAACCCATCTTGTTATCCTCGATGGCAACAATACAATACGTGCCTTGCTGCCCCTTCTGTCACTGGGAAAGGACACCGCAAGATTGAACCCAAAGCTAAGCACTTCTCCCATTGCAAGAACTACCAATCTAGTTGGCCAAAGCAAAAAGGATAATTCGAAGAGACTTGCAAAGATAACTCAATCATACATAAAAGAATTGAGAGAAGATTCAAATATTTTCCATAGATAAGTTGGATCATAAACCCACAATTCATCGGTCTCAACAAACACACCGCAAAAAGAAGATTACATCGAATAGATCTCCACGAGAGAGGGGGGGAACATTGTATTGAGATCCAAAAAGAGAGAAGAAGCCATCTAGCTACTAGCTATGGACCCGAAGGTCTGAAGTAAACTACTCACACTTCATCGGTGGGGCTATGGTGTTAATGTAGAAGCCCTCCATGGTGGATGCCCCCTCCGGTGGAGCTCCGGAACAGGCCCCAAGATGGGATCTCGTGGATACAGAAGGTTGCGGCGGTGGAATTAGGTTTTTGGCTCCTGTTCTGATCGTTTGGGGATACATAGGTATATATAGGAGGAAGGAGTATGTCGGTGGAGCAACAGGGGGCCCACGAGGTAGGGGGCGCCCAGGGGGGGCGCCCTTCACCCTCATGACCGCCTCTGTCACTTCTTGGAGTAGGGTCCAAGTCTCATGGATCACGTTCGGTGAGAAAATCACGTTCCCGAAGGTTTCATTCCGTTTGGACTCCGTTTGATATTCGGTTTCTTCGAAACACTGAAATAGGCAAAAAAACAGCAATTCTGGGTTGGGCCTCCGGTTAATAGGTTAGTCCCAAAAATAATATAGAAGTGGAAAATAAAGCCCAATATAGTCCAAAACAGTAGATAAAGCAGCATGGAGCAATCAAAAATTATAGATACGTTGGAGACGTATCAACTCCTGCGGATTATTATTGACCCTTCGTTTGGTTTTTCTTTCCGAACACCAAACAGAGTATCAGGGGCTACTACCTATCGGGTGGTAATTTCTTAGACTTTAACTTACCTCAAAGCCTGTTAGGAGGCTGGTGCAAGCTTCGGTTAGTCCGCTCTTGGTGGACGAAACCTTCTGAATCACCACACTCATAAGAGTACGGTGCTCTTCATCCATGGAAGCACCGCGAAGCACTTCTAGAAGACAATCCGGCGCCTCATGCGCAACGGAAGTCCTCGACACAGACGGCTCGCCCTCCCTAACGAGGGGCTGCCCGCCTGAGTCCAGAACCATCGAAGGTTCCGGAACTGTGTTTAGCTGAGAGCCCGACTTGCCATGGCTCTCATCGGCACGATCCGCGGGGATCTCGAACCTCGCATGTCCGACATCTGGAATGCCGCCTTGGGGCGTCTCCAGAATCACCTCCCCCTGCTCTGGGAGCCTTCGGGACAACACCTCCATGTCATCCGCGGGTTGAGGAGTAGTGGCCATCGGAAGCGAATTTATCGCTGAATCGCTCAGGAATCCGGAGGAAGATACCTCGGGATGAGCCCTGGCCGGACTGCATATATGTTCGGCATTATAAATACAAAAACTATGAAGTGAAATCATGATAGAATGCAGAAACTTACGATCGCACTGGGGGCTTCCCCTTGGGCAGCCACCCCTCCTCGCTGTGAGCGGCCGTGGCGGAATAGTCCGAAAGGGATACCTTTCCCTTCTTGGACGCCTCAGCCTCCCCTTTCGGGGCGGCTTTTCTCTTTCTCTCCTCCCCGGTGCGGGAAGGTAGAGTTTTTATCGGTTCCTCCCGCCTCCGAGGGAGGAATCTGTCTTGTTGTCATCGGACGACAGGGGTATGATGGCCTTACGCCAAGGGCCTTTTCCGGCCCCTTGGTCCGCCTCCCCGGACCCCTCATCCTTTCCGGATGGGGCATCTTCTTCTTCTTCTTCTTCTTCCTGCCCTTCGTGGGAGGAGTGCACCTTGTCGTCTTCGGACGAGGCTTCTGGCACAACCTTACGACGGAGACCCTTTCGGGTCCCCGGGGCCTTCTTCTCGGCCTTCTTCTCCGGCACCTCGTACGGTGCCGGGACCAGCATCTCCATCAGGAGAGCATCCGCTGGGCCTTCTGGCAGCGGAGCCGGAAGTAGACCTGCTCCGCTGTCTCCACATAGTCCTGAAGCAAATATGCAAAACTACTTAAGGCACTCCCATGAATATATTGGGAAGAACCGGGTCCGGTGGTGGGCCGAGAGCTCACCTAACTAGGAGCCCGCATGGCGTGAAGCCCGCGGTCCTCGGATGTGGGAGGAGGAACTTCAGAGGCCTTGAACAGCACCTTCCATGCGCCTTTGTGCGTCATGTCGTAGAGCTTCCGGAGCATCTAGTGTTCGGCCTTTGGCAGGGCAGGATCCGGCGAACGAGCATGACCTGGATCACGTTGACGAGCTTGTTGTTCTTGTCCTTCATGCCTTTGATGCATGTTTGGAGTCCGGTCAGCTCCGTAGAATCGCCCTAGGATAGGCCCTTCCATTCCCAGGAGGTGAGCCACATGGGGGCTCCGGATAGGAACTCGGGGGCCGCTGCCCAGTTGGCGCCGCGCAGCTCGGTGATGTAGAACCACCATGATTGCACCCTTTCACGATCTCCGCGAAGGAGCCGTTGAGCCATGTGACATTAGGCATTCTGCCCACCATGGCCCCTCCACACTCTGCTTGTTGGCCGCTTACAACCTTCGGCTTCACGCAGAAGGTTTGCAGCCATAGGCTGAAGTGAGGCCGGATGCGGAGGAAGGCCTCACATACGACGATGAACGCCGAGATGTTGAGGACGAAATTCGGGGCTAGATCATGGAAATCTAGCCCGTAGTAGAACATGAGCCCGCGGACGAAGGGATGGAGTGGAAATCCCAGTCCACAGACAAAGCGGGCGACGAATACGACCCTCTCATGGGGTCCTGGGGTCGGAATGACCTGCCCGGCGTCCGGTAGCCGGTGCGCTACGTCCGCGGCCAAGTATCCGGCCGCCCAAAGATTTGTGATGTGCTTCTCCTTGACGGTGGAAGCCACCCACTTGCCTCCTGCTCCGGACATGTTTAGCTGTGCGGAGAATACTTGGGCTTGGGCGCTAGAGCTCAAGGGGGCAAGAGTGGGCAAAGAAGGAAGAAGGCGTGGGCGAAAATGGGGAAATCTTATCCCTTTATAGAGGCGCCGAAAGCGGTACGCCTCTCCACTTGCCCGTTGGAAATCGCTTGCTTCCCAAGCTCCACGATTGATGGCGTGGTGGGATTACCCATACCCGTATTGATAAGAATCCCGTAATAAGGGGACACGATCTCTGCTTTGACAAGACGTGTCACAGAAACCACCTCATAATATATGTTGTAGCTGGTTGTGGGAAAACGGTTCGAACAATGATCCGACCGTAATAACGTGTCACGTCATCAGAAAAAGTTGTCAGCAGATTGCATTTGTGATATAACATTCTCTCTACAGCGGTGTGTAAAGATCATTTTGTGGATCTGGACACGATTCAAGTGTTCGATAAATACTATGGAGTATTCGGAGAAGGAACCCGCCTTGCAATGCTGAAGACAATACTGCGCGTCGGACTCATCGTCATTGAAGCCTGGTTCAGGGGCTACTAAGGGAGTCCTGGATTAGGGGGTATCCGGACAGCCGCACTGTGTACAACGTCCGGACTATTGAAGCGTGAAGATACAAGACTCAAGACTTCGCCGTGTCCGGATGGGACTCTCCTTTGCGTGGAAGGCAAGCTTGGCGATCTGGATATTATATTTCCTTCCTTGTAACCGACTCCATGTAAACCCTAGCCCTCTCTGGTGTCTATATACACCGGAGAGGTTGGTCCTTAGAAGGCCGATCACAATTACAATCATACCATCATAGGCTAGCTCTTAGGGTTTAGCCTCTACGATCTCGTGGTAGATCTACTCTTGTACTACCCATATCATCAATGTTAATCAAGCAGGAAGTAGGGTTTTACCTCCATCGAGAGGGCCCGAACCTGGGTAAACATCTGTGTCCCTTGCTTCCTGTTACCATCAGCCTTGACGCACAGATTGGGACCCCCTACCCGAGATCCGCCGATTTTGACACCAACAAAGGGTTCAGGCGTTCAGCGGACAAGCATCACCTGGATCGCGTCAGTAAGGCTGGTGCCCTTTTCTATGATACTTTTGATGCGCTTTTGCAACATCAACACCTCGTCGGACGAACCCCAGTCCAGATCCTTTTTGGTCCACGACGCGAGCCGCAGCGGGGGTCCGGATCTGAATGCAGGAGCGGCCGCCCACTTGGTGTCGTGGGGTTCGGTGATGTAGAACCACTCCTGCTACCATATCTTGACGGTCTCCACAAAGGCCCCCTTGGGCCAGGTAACGTCGGGGAGCTTTCTCACCATGGCGCCGCCGCAATCCGTGTACTGCCCGTCGACCACCTTCGTCTTCACGCTGAAGGCCTTGAGCCACAGGCCGAAGTGTGGGGGGATGCGAAGGAATGCCTCACACACGACGATGAACGCCGAGATGTGAAGGAAGGAGTTTGGGGCTAGATCGTGAAAATCTAGCCTGTAATAGAACATCAGACCGCGAACAAAGAGGTGAAGGGGAAACCCTAATCCGCGAAGTAAGTGGGGGATGAATATCACCCTTTCGTCGGGCTCTGGAGTGGGGATGATCTGCTTCGGGGCAGGGAGCCTGTGCGTGATCTCCGCAGTCTAGTACCTTGCCTCCCAGAGCTCCTTGACGTCCTCCTCCGTCACGAAGGAGGCCATCCACTTGCTTTGAGAACCGGATCCGACCATGGCCGGAGAAGTTGGTGGTGGTGCGAAAGATTGGAACTTGGGCGCTGGAGCTCGAGGATGGGAAGGCTGAGGAAGATGAAGGCGTGGGGTAAAAAGATGGATCTTTATCCATTTATATAGGCCGTGAATATCAAGTGCCCCCTTCAAGTCTTAAAACTCGCATGTTCCTAAAGGGTCGTGCCAATGGCACGGTTGGATTACCCAAACCCGTATTGATGGGAATCCCACAATAAGGGGACACATTCTCTGCTTTGACAAGACGTGTCAATGGAGGCTGCGTCTCGAAACGCGAAGCGGGAGGCCAGAAAACGGTTCAAAATAATAAAGAGGCCAGACGTAACGTTTCACTGAAAAAACCGTCAGTGGACATACCTTATTTTGGTTAAGTATTGTGCCTTTGTGGTTGAGGGTTGTAACTGTTATACAGAGCCGGACATAGTTCTCTTGTTCAACTACTTTGAATTATTCGGAGGAGGAACCCGCCTTGCAATGCCGAAGACAATCTGCGCACTAGACACGTCGTCATTGAAGCCTGGTTCAGGGGCTACTGAGGGAGTCCTGGATTATGGGGTCCCCGGGCATCTGGGCTATGTGACATGGGCCGGACTGATGTGACGTGAAGATACAAGATAGACGGCCTTCCCCCGTGTCCGGATGGGACTCTCCTTTGCGTGGATGGCAAGCTTGGCGTCCGGATGTGTAGTTTCCTTTCTCTCTAAACCGACACTGTACAACCCTAGGCCCCTCCGGTGTATATATAAACCGGAGGGTTTAGTCCGTAGAAGCTATCATAAATCATATAGGCTAGACATCCAGGGTTTAGCCATTACGATCTCGAGGTAGATCAACTCTTGTAACCCCTATACTCATCAAAGTCAATCAAGCAGGAAGTAGGGTATTACCTCCATTAAGAGGGCCCAAACCTGGGTAAACATCGTGCCCCCTGTCTCATGTTACCTTCGATCCTCAGATGCATAGTTTGGGACCCCCTACCCAAGATCAGCCGGTTTTGGCACCGACATGGGGTATTATGTTTTATCAGATTACCATAATTATCCCGATAATTCTATACACACGGGCATTTTGCAGGGTTTTACGGGTTGTTTCCTAACAAATCTTCCCCCCTCCCCCCTGATTTTCAGTGGGGGTGGGCCCCTCACTTTAATTTCATCCAATCAAAACCAGCCATGTATCCCAGTCTGTTGATCACGTAAAAGCCAGTCCGTGCGTGTAGCATTGATATAATTAGCCCCACCTAAGCAGTTGGAAAACAAACAGTGACATGTAAGTTAGGAACAACAAGCACCTTATCTTAGTTAAGGCATATACAGTGGTTGATAAGTAGTCTTATTTTAAGCCCGCCATATAATTAAGAGAAGACAATAAATAGATATCCTTAAATAGGTGATGAGATACATTCTTGTTGAGAGACTATCTCTTAATCAAGAGAAGACAAGTCTTTTATTATAGTTTCTCTTTCCTCCACATCAACATTTATCTTACGTGGCACTTCAAAGATATCACAAGTGTACACGCCCTTAATCTGCATAGAGATCTAGATAGATAGACATGAATTCTTCGGAAATCTGTTGGTGCTCCCAGGAGCACGCGCTCCTGGACGCAAAAAAAATTCAAAGTGTGAAAAAATTTCCAAACAAAAAATTGGTGCATACATGTTTACACTATATGTGTGCACGTCAAGTTTCGGAGAAAACCGACTTTTTTGTGGCTTGTGCAAAAAGACAAAAGGATGTCTTGTGAAAAGTATTGTTTTTACACTGGATTTTGTCTTTTTTTCACACGTGACACATAAATTGTTGGTTTTGCACGAAACGACTTTATGAGCGTGTACAATATTGAAATGTACGCGCCAAATTTTTCTTTGAAATTTTTTAACATTTCAAAATATGTTTAAAACACATTTTAAAACCAGGAGCGCGTGCTCCCCTGTGCCAAAATGCCGCTCTCATGAATTCTTCTCCTATCCTTGGATACATAGACCTACAAGTTAATGATGCAGATTTATTGTTTTTTTGGGCTGCTGTCCCCCAGCATGTACCCCTTTTTATTTTCTTGTAGTTTTTTTTCTTTTCAACCTTTCCTATTTTGAACTCCGGACTTTGTATCGTGCGATGGTTATGCTTTATCTATAAAGCGGGTGAAAGACTTTTTGGCACTGTATGGCAAGCACCCGTTGTGTGTAGGTTTTTATCTTCTCACCATATATGCACATGCCATTTGTAAAGTGGAATAAGGACTTTTATATAATTTGATCTTGTAACTATCTTGAATAAAAATAGTAACCTTACACATCACACGTACAGATAAACCAGACACAGACACATGCCTTGTTGTGGTGTTTTTACCTTATCGGACTCTTTTTTACCATTGATGATGGTCTATTTAGCCTTGTATATGTGTGACTCTTGGATGGTGTATGTGACGTTTACATGTACAAATGTTGCTTTTCAATTTCGGGCAGTTCAATGGGTGAGAGGTTATCACTCATCGGTAGGCGCGAACACCACCATAAAAAAAGAAGCAGCCACAAGTACCCATTGAGCTTAGAGGTTGTAGAGATAAGGGATTGACCAAATAGAAGCTAGATGATATGGAGGATAAAGATAGGTTAGTTAATAGTTATTGTCTTTCATGGCCATAACACATCTACACCGAGTTTTTTTGTCTGGGTATATTTAGCTTGTCAAAGGGGTAACAACATTAGCATAATTTAGAAATGCTATAATAAGCTATTATTCTTTTAGCATGGTCACCTTAAAAGTAGTATAAAATTCGTTATTAAATATAGCACATGGTGCATGATGGTGTAAACTAACCTCTCAAAGATCTACATATGAGCGGATAACAATTAACAAGTATTTCCATAATAGAATGCTATTTATAAGAATATAATTGTTAAACATTGAGAGAAGATCTGCGCACAACACGGTATAATTTTTGTACCTTTTAGTAAGAATGAGTCAGATCATCTACCTGATGCTTAAAGTCGAAGTCTGAATCTTTAAACATAAGCACAATACCCATATATGAATACTACTGAAATAAACATGCATCGCTTCTGTAATCTATAACCCATGACTACAATTCTCCTAATCCATGTGTGTGTGTGGAAGAATTGGTAGCTCTGAAACCGACCATGTTTTTAGCACCAACGCATATTGAATAACAGAAAATATTATGATGGTAGTATATTAAACATTTAAGTATAAGAAGAAAGAATCACTAAATTATAAAGGCTCTCAAATAAAACTTCTCTTAGGATTCGGTCACAAGCCTCTCACCTAAACTGTGGGCATGAAATGAATTGGAAAAGCACATGGGCCTGGGCAGACCAAATAATTGGCGCCCATCCAAATAGACGCTAGTACTCTAGTAGATTCCAAATCTTTGGTAGTGTGAGCTTGGGCTACGACCCAAATAGACCCAAAATTGCTAGCTGCCCCAGCCGATTGGCCCGAAGGCCCACAAAAAACCCTAGCATAGTCATATATATATATATATATATCGATCACTCCTGCCCCTCTTTTGTCCTAGCCGCCGCCGCCTCCTCGCCCACAAATCTAGAGCTGCATCGCGCGTCCACAGCTCCCCCCCTCGTGAGCCCACGAGAACCACATTCTCACCCCTACCTCTGCTCCACATGCTTCCTAGATCGCCTATTCGTGCCATCCATTAGCGAAGATCTACAGTCTTGCTTCACGCCGCTTCTCTGAGTACCGAATTGTGGCTTGTTGTCGGAGTGCCTTTTCTGACTTACACATCTTGGGTAGAGATAGCCGAAGCAACCACCCGCACCTTGGCGACATAAGTCTTGACACTCTAGCATCCAAGATAATCTCTGGCGACTTAATTTGGTGGCGCGGAAGAGGGATAGAGAAAAGGTAACTTCTCATACAAAGAAAGATGCAGATATTTTGCGAGGTATATTGTGTTTATATTTGCTAACTAGATAATTTAGAGTTGTTTCTAGATGTCTAATTAGTAAACTTAACCTGCCTACAGGCTATATATATGGAGCAATTGGGATGATCTTTAGTATGACGATGATTGCTCTACAAGATCTGGTAATTTTATTCATTTCCACTTTAGCTTGCTTGTTCTTGTTAACACTTGCCTAATCTAGTATCTCATCCAATTGATTAAATAATTATTTTGAAATGTAATCAAATTAATTATGTTTTTTGAAACTTAATCAAATTAATTATGTTCTATTCATTTGTATGGGTAACTGACTTCCACTACGACAAAACTATGTTTCACCCAATATTTCAATTTGTGGTCATGTGTATACTTATGTTATTTGCATACAAGTGTATGTTGCCTAGGTATTGATTTTGTTGTGTTGTCAATTACTTAGGTAGTTATCAGTCCAGTTATTTAACATTGGAGGAGAAATAAAAACGTCATCAAGGTTATACATAAATATTCTGAACTGAGCATTGTTGTAAAACACTAAATGTCTTGATTCCTATATTAACTTATAGCTTCACCCTTGAATATGGTGAATTAAGAATTTACACTAATATAGGTCATGCTAGGTTGTTTATAATTTCATTAACTAATAGCATGATCTTGGATGTAGGAGTGTCATGATCTTTCGCAAAAATTTCAGAACCGATTCTTATTTTTTTACCACAAGTTATTTTAGTTCTAATATATAGGGGTGCACGTCATCATTTTACTAAAATGTGTGCTTGTGCAATATTTCTGTGGTTAGACTGTCTCAACAGATGCTTGTGCAATATTTCTACGGTTAGATTGTCTCATTGGGCTATAGTATGCTTATTATGGATTCTGAGGAAGCTGGTTCAAAGAAGGAAAGAAATGAGGAATATTCCATAAACCGTCTCCCGAGAGAGCTCATCGAGCGGATATTTTTTCGGCTTCCGGTGAGCACTTTATTGGTGTGTATTGGTGTTTGTACGTGCTGGAAAAACTTGATCCGGGATCCCAATTTTGTCACATCACACCTGAAGCATGCATCCCATTATTCCCTCATATTCTTCCAACAAGATTATGTTGCAGGAAAACATTACCCGAGTGATGCTATTCTAATTGATAAAGCTTGGTCACAATCAACATATGCAGTGCCAACCATTGACCCTGATGATTTACTCTGTGGTTCATGTAATGGGATTATTTGCTTATAGACCAAGACATCGACAATCAAGATAGCTAACCTTGCAACTGGCGAATGTTTGCATCTTGAGAAACCTATAAAGAATTTCAGTGGCGACCAATTCTTGTTCTATAGTTTTGGGTTTCACCCATTGACAAGAGAATACAAAATTACACACTTGGGTGACTATGTTGAGGGCCACCCCAAGAATGGAGACAAATTCACCATCATTCAAGTTTACAGGCTTGGTGATGAGAAATGGAAAGACATCAGAACCCCAGAAGCCTTAAGCTTGAGTTGCGTCAAAAACTCTGGACTAATCAATGTTGGTGGAACAATGTACTGGTTAACTAATGATATGGCAACTAACTGGAAGCATGTTGTTATGTGCTTTGATCTCGGTGAAGAAGCTTTTGCACGGATAGAACTGCCAACATCAGTACTTGAAAATAGTGTTTATGGTGGTCCCCGTAGGTACTGGATCAGAGAGATAGAGGGGAAAATATGTATAGCAACTGCTCAAACCTGGCACAAAGTTATTTATGGTAAGCTGCAGATCTGGACACTAGACAACAAGGTCGAGCAAAGTTGGAGCCAGAAGTACAATATTCTTACAGCAGGTTACATCGCGGGTCCAAATTTATCTTATGGGGATAAGTTATTGATGCAAAGAAATGATAGTAGGCTATTTTCTCATGATTTGCATGGGAATGAAGGGAATATCGAGCCTATGATATTAAACATGATGAGGTTTTCAGGCTTTAGCCTAGTTTTAGATTTTAGCCCTCGCAAGCCAGACAATATGCAATCCTACATATATGTGGAGTCACTTGTACGCTTAGATGTGTACAAAAAAGGCGGCATTGTGCGTAAGCCAAAAAAGAGGGAAGTTTGGAAATTTAAGAAGTGGAAGCCTTGCGAGGACGAGCTCTCTCAGCTAGAAGAGATGTGGAGCCACATTCATCAAAAAGAGCATGACATAACTGTATGTTGTCTTAATTGAAATTTACCTTAATAAAAATTTATTATGTTGGGAAATCTAACAAAATTGTTGAGTTGCCATTTGATAGGTCTTTTCACAACGATCTGGCATACAACTCAAACATCGTCTGCAAGGTATATCAAATGACGTGATTCGACAACAAATAGGCCTGCAAATTGATCAAATCGTTCCAGTCTTTCCAAATAAGGTAATTCTTTACGTAAACAGAAGTTAACATACATTTTTCACATTTTAGTTTGAACAATACATAACCATCTTAAGAGCAAAGAAAAGAGTTTAACTAGTTAGTTAACATATCTCTTGGCACTTCAGTATCCAAGATCCTCCCAACGACTTAATTTGGTGGGGGAAAAGCGGGACAGAGAAAAGTTACTTGCTCGTATGAGGAAGTATGGAGATATTTGCAAGGTATATATAGTGTGTTTACTTTTATTGGACGGATTAGTTATGATTGTTCCTATATGGAAAATTAGTAAAGTTAACTTTTCTATAGGCTATGAATAAGGAAATTGGGTGGATCGCTCGTATGACGGAGATTGCTACACAATATAAGGTAATTTTTACATTTGGTCAAACTTTTATTATTATTCATTTCCACTTTAGCTTCCTTGTGCTTGTTACCACTTTCCTAATCTACTATATTAGGCATTTAAGCAAATAATACTATCTTGAAATGTACACAAAATAATTATTTCTAATTCATTTATACAGATAAATTACTTCTGTTGAAGTAAAACTATGTTTCACCAAAAAATGCACCCATGTGCGTACTTATGTTCTTTATGCTACATGTGCAAGTTGCCTAGATATTGAGTTTTTTGTGTTGTTATTGAGGTTGTTAATAGTCAAGTTATTTGACATCGTACGAGAAATAGCTACTTAATATTGTAAATACTTTAAATATAGCATTGTTGCAAAACAGTACATGTCATGATTCTTATATTAATTTATAGCTTCACACTTTCATAGGGTGAATTAAGAACTTACACTAATATAGGTCTTGCTACTTAGTTTAGCATTTCATCATTAAACAATAACATGTTCTTTCTGCACTTCTTGCTTGTACATTGTCGGTTTGCTTTGTGAAAGATGACTAGTTCAGTATAGCTGCACTAGTTGAGCATGGAACTACAAGTAGGTTGGGTTGCTTTCATGCAATTTTCTCAATATTATACACATATAAACATGAGATAAAGCAACATAAATAGTGTTACATAACAAAGAATATTAAAAGAAGGAAACATAAATTGATTGTAAACGTCATTGATACCATTCATCCGAAAATTTACATTTGCTCTTCTTTTCTTAGTTTGACATGTTCAATTCAAAATTAACGACAAAATAATCCTAGTTGTGTGCCTTCTTTTTCTCAGAAAAAGGCAATTGTTTGGATTTATTCATTACTTTTATTCCTAATGGGAAAAGGTTTTCCCTGACTAGTGGTGTCTTGTTATGGAAATATCAGTGCCTTGTGTATTGATCTTTACTCATGTTTTAGGTGGGTCCTTCGAGTTCAAATGATGCTATTTCATCCCAGAATCACAGTGACGACAAGGATACAGTTGAGTCTTGAGAGCATATCATGACAGTCTTTTTAGCTTGATGAGATAGTTGTTCAGCTTGAAACTCTTGCTACTTTACCCTAATTTATCTCTTTCACATGTAAAACAAACATTTCCGCATTACCTTCTGTGTTATGTTTCTTTCTTTAAAATTTATGTTATTTATCACACATGTTTAGTGTGTGTGAACTGATTAACATATTGGTTGATTAAAGACATTAAAAATTTGCATGGTGATGAAGTTGTGCCGACCTTTGATCCGAACTAACTCTAGCCACTATGAACATCGATAGAAATTCTGCAAAAGTTGTAAACCCTTGTGTATTTTATCCATGGTTGGAAGTAAACATTTTCTTCAAAAAAGTAAACATTCCTTAGTGCATGGATAGAGAAAAAGTAGAATCAACCTGGTTAAAAGCGTATGAAGTTTGGACTAACTATTGTAGTATGTAGGCTCGGACAAATGCACGAACAAGGCGAATTTCTACACGAAATCACAATGGTGGTAACAATACCAAGACTTGAGAGTTTTAGCGTGACATTCTTATTAGCTCGCTCATGTTGTTGTTCAACCAAATCTTTATATTAATTCTTTAGGAATGTTTAGCTCATTTTTCATAACAGGTGATTTGATAATCTCCATCTACACTCTGTAATAGAACAGTTTGCCACATTTGTTTTATATCAAACAACAATGTTTTCCAAACCATATAAATCTCCCTTGCGAAACAAACAACAATTCCTCTTCTTTTAGAGGAGTAATCCAAATATACATACGTACGTCTCTCCTCCCTTTGTCTCCCCTCCAAGAAAAGGGGCTAGGGTTTCTACCTCCCGTCGGCGGCGGCGTCGATCTCCCACGTCTCTTGTGGCCTTAGGGTCATGGGTGTGCGGTGGATCCCGGCCTTTGCTGGCGGGAGGGCTCTGTTTTTAGGTGCTTCTTCAAGTTTTGTTAGGGTTTGTGTTCTATTCAAAAAGAATAGACGGCGGCGGCTTCTTGAAGATGGAATAAGATTCTCCCCGCCTAGCCCTTGTCCCAATGGTGTGTCTAGCATCATCGGAGGGCGTGTGGAGGTGTGTCTCCGGCGGATCTCGCGGGATTTGGTCGGTAGTTGTCTTTGGTGGATCCGCTTGGATCCGGTCTTTGTTCGTCTTTGTACATCTGTCTTCGGGTTGGATCCTTCTGATCTAAACTTCTCTTCATCGGCGGCGGTTACTGTTCTGGGGCGCTGGTCCTATGGGACCTTAGCACGACGACTTCCCGACTGTCTACTACAACAAGTTGTGCCCGGCTCCAGCAAGGGAGGGGCGATGACGGCGGCGCGCCTTCGACTCACTTCAGTGCTTGTAGTCGTTGTAAGGTGGTCTATGAATCTGGATGTAATTTTTATTATTTCTGGTATTCATTGTACTGCCTTGATTGAAGATGGATAGATCGACAGTTTCCCACCAAAAAAATCCGAATATGCTAAAACGGAAACTCCAATCTTAATTTGAAAGAATAGCCCATGGTGAGACAATGCATATCTTCCACCATTGGGCCAAATGGGCTTTCCGGTCCAATGCATATCTTCCACCATATTTTCTTCCTTCCTTCCTTGCGACCGAAGATAAACCGCGGCCATGGTGAGCCAACGCAAGCAAGAGCATCACGCTTATGATGGAGTTAGTGTGGTGACCACTCCTGTTATAACCTCCTCTTCTGCTCACGGAATCTGCATGTTGCTCGCATGCTCTATTAGGGCTAATATTTTTGTCTCTTATGAATGAGGTGGGAAGATGATGTTAGATAGGAAGCATTCCTACTCCCTCGTAAGGGAGCCGTGTGTGTATATATTGATCGAGGCAGGAAAACGCCCCTGTCGTGGCTTACAAGGTTGTGCCGATCACTTTGGGATTCGGTAGTTACATAGGAGTTTGAAAGAGCTACGGGAGAGGAAGAGATAGAGTTAGTTTGAGATTACAAGAGATATATCTCTAAGTCTAACACCCTCCCTTAATCTCAACTATCCTATATTAAGATTCCTCTTGAATTCCTCGAAAGGCTTGACTGGCAAAGCTTTAGTGAATCCATCTACAACTTGATCTCTGGAAGGGATGAATCGTATGTCCAACTTCTTCTCTGGAACCCTTTCCCTTACAAAGTGAAAGTCAATTTCTATATGCTTGGTTCTGCCATGGAACACTGGATTTGCAGAAAGATATGTGGCTCCCAAGTTGTCACACCATAAACATGACACACGATGCTGCTTAATTCCCAACTCATTTAACAGTGATTCAACCCAAATAATCTCAGCAGTAGCGTTAGCTAGTGACTTGTATTCAGCTTCAGTACTTGACCTAGATACTGTGGCCTATTTTCTAGCACTCCAAGAAATGAGATTAACTGCAAATCCTCCAGTTGACCTCCTGTCATCGCTGCATCCTGCACAGTCAGCATCAGAGAAGGCACTAACAAGAGTGGAGTTAGAACGTTTAACTTGAAGGCCTAAGATCACAGTATATCTTATGTACCGTACAATTATCTTAACAGCTGTCCAGTGTACAGTGGTAGGTGCATGAAGATACTGACAAACCTTGTTAACAGCAAAGGAAATATCAGGCCTTGTCAGTGTCAAGTACTGTAGAGATCCTACTGCACTCCTGTATTTCATGATCTCTTCTTCTTTGAGTGGTTGACCTTCAAAAGCTAAAAGTTTTTCTGAAGAGGATAATGGTGTGGGTGAAGGCTTGCAATCTTTCATCCCCATGTGAACTAGAAGTTCATTGGCATATTTTTCTTGGTTCAATACTATGCAATCCTGAATCTTCTTTACCTCAGTGCCTAAGAATAAGTGTAGATCACCAAGATCCTTCAAAGCAAACTCTGAACTTAAATCATGCAGAAGAGCATTAGTAGCACTTTGTGACGAGCTTGCAACTATGATATCATCAACATATACTAGTACAAATATAGTTATGTTTGCCCTGTTGTAGATGAATAGTGAAGTGTCAGCCTTAGATGCAACAAAACCAAGACGCCTTAACTGAGATCTTAGTCTTGAATACCATGCCCTTGGTGCTTGTTTCAAACCATAAAGCGCCTTGTCAAGCTTGCACACAGGATGAGGTACTTTCTTGTTTTCATACCCAGGTGGTTGCCTTATATAAACCTCCTCTTCCAGAACACCATGCAAGAACGCATTCTGAACATCTAGCTGTCTCAAGCTCCATCCTCTGGAAACTGCAATGGCTAATACAAGTCTAATAGTTGCGGCTTTAACAACGGGACTGAAAGTATCTTCATAATCTAGACCATAACGTTGTTTAAAACCTTTTGCAACTAGACATGCTTTATACCTGTCGACTGAACCATCTGCCTTTTTTTATTCTGTAAACCCATTTACAATCAATGACATTTTTAGCTCTTTTCTCAGGCACAAGGTGCCAAGTTTTGTTTCTCATGAGTGTCGAATACTCTTCATCCATTGTATTTTTCCACTTTGGATCCTCAAGTGCATCCTCTAGTCTTGTCGGTTCCCTTGTAACACACAACATGCCATATCGTATAGTGCTATCAGTTCTGTTTTTCGGTTTGCTTATACCTTTTTATAGTCGAGTTGTGACACGTGAAGCAGGTTGTGGCTGAGCCATGCGACGTGTGTGTTTCTGCATAGGAGATGGTGAAGGCAAATCTACTGCAGAAGATCCCGGCAGCATCCTGGAGGCACTTTCCACAGCAGATCCTGGATCAGCCTCAGCGGCGCGCTGTGTGGCCGAAAATGTGGCGGTGTCCGACTCGGCAGCCACAGAAGATCCCGCGTCGAACTACTGGTGCATGCGGAGCGGAGATCCCGAGCCGGGCGACGCGGTTTCTGTTGCTGTCGCTTTCGCTGGCCCGTGCGTGGGGCGCGAGGCGAACCCGGTACGTGGCGACGTGGCGATGCCTAAATGGTGCGGAAAGAATCTCTCCAGCACGCGATCCTGAGCTGATCCATGCACCCGATCCGAGGAGAGCTGACGCACAGGAGTTCCAGGTGACTCCGGATCCTCCTCGTGCTTAGCGTCAGCTTCGTCTTCTTCTATCTCATGAAATATAGGCTCATTTTCATCAAAATTTGGATCATTTTCTACACCGATTTCTGTTGCGTCTTCTGCAAAGCCCTGCACAGGACAAGATGCAACACCAGTACTGGTAGGATCATTAGTTGGATTAGTGCAATTGTCGCCCCCTTGATCCAAGTTTTGGAGATTGGGTGGAAGGAGAAGAATTTCTTTCCTAAGGAGTGCTCCGGCTTTCGGATGAAGAGACTCAAAGGGGTATACGGATTCATCAAAAACAACATCTCAAGAGAGATATACCCTACCACTAGAAACATCTAGGCATTTGACTCCTTTATGAATGGGACTATACCCAAGGAAGACACACTTCTTTGAACGAAATGCAAGTTTGCATGTATTATATGGACGGAGGTTGGGCCAGCAAGCACAACCGAATACACGTAGTGATTTATAATCAGGAGTAATGCCAAAGAGACG
Organism: Triticum aestivum; assembly: GCF_018294505.1. Taxonomy (NCBI): domain Eukaryota; kingdom Viridiplantae; phylum Streptophyta; class Magnoliopsida; order Poales; family Poaceae; genus Triticum; species Triticum aestivum. The sequence continues at coordinate 689,800,617 of NC_057798.1, read as the reverse complement.
TGTGAGTGGGATCTCATATTTGATGACCTTGCTAGGGAGTAAGTTTATGAGATATGTAGCAGTCAAGAAAGCTTCATCCCAGAACTTTAATGGCATCGATGCATTTGCTAGTAGAGCTAGCCCTACTTCAACGACATGATGGTGTTTCCTTTCAGCGGAATCATTCTGTTGGTGTGCATGGGGGCACAAAACATGGTGTGAGATGCCAAGTTCCTGAAAAAATAGGTTGAGCTTTTTGTACTCACCTCCCCAGTCAGTCTGCATAGCAATGATCTTTGTGTTTAGTTTTCGTTCAACAAGATTTTGAAAGTTCTTGAAAACTTGAAACACTTCAGATTGTTTCTTAAGGAGATAGATCCAAGTAAATTTGCTATAGTCATCAATGAAGCTTACATAATATGAGTGTCTACCAACAGAAGTAGGAGTGGACCCCAAACATCTGAAAATACAAGTTGTAAGGATGCAGAGGAAATACTGCAAGAAATAGGATATGGTAGCTGATGACTTTTAGCTTGCTGACAAGGATCACAAACAGACTCAATGCTGGACTCAAGACAATGGGGAAGTTTATTTTTACTAAGAACAAGCTTAAACAATAACTGATGAAGGATGGCCTAATCTACTGTGCCACTTTGCTGAAGAAGGCTTGATAGCAACAAAGGCTTGTTTATTCAATGACGTTGACGAAGATATGATTGGATAGAGACCTCCCACGCACTTGCCCCTAAGAAGTACCCTCCTCGTGTCCAAGTCCTTAACCAAGAAAAAATAAGGGTAGAACTCAATGAGAACACGATTATCAAGGGTAAATCTATGAACAGAAAGCAAGCTTTTTGATGTTTCAGGCACATGTAGAATTCTGTTTAGATGAAAATTTTTGGTGGGGGTTTTAACAATTGAACTACCAACATGAGTAATGTCCATACCAGAACCACTTGCGGTGTGCACTTGGTCACCTCCACGGTACTTGTCTCGAATCGTCAGTTTGTCGAGCTCCGCCGTGATGTGGTTTGTAGCCCCGGTATCCGCATACCAATTTGTGTCTACACCATAGGAGTCGGTGACCATGTTGGCCCCCTTCTCCTCCTGTTCATCTTCATCATACCTGTGCCAGCAATCACGAGCACCTCCTGGATGGTGCTTGTAACATATTTGGCATTCCGGGTAGTCCCGGGTTTGTTGCTGACGCTGCTTTTGTGGACGACCACGGCTGCCGCTGCCGTTGTTTCCGCCAGATGGAGTTGGGGAAGAGCGCCTTCCTCGGCCGCGACCCCTGTTGTTGTTGCGTCCACGTCCTCTGCCATAGCCGCGCCCGCGCCCTCTGTACACCATATTTGCAGAGGTTTTGAAACCGGCGTCAGGGCCATCGCCAAGCATCTCCATGCGCTGGTTGAAGGCTGTGATCTGGGCGAACAATTCATCAATAGAGATCGACGACTTCACTGCTCCGATGGCAGCCACGACAGGATCGTAGTCTCTGTCGAGGCCCGCGAGGACGTAGTCCACCATCTCATGATCCGAAACTGGCCTTCCTGTTGCGGCCAGTTCATCTCCCAGGTTCTTCATCCGGGCGATGTAGGTTGAGCTGGACATGGATCCCTTCTTCGTATTGGTGATGGCGATCCGCAAATTTGTGATGCGGGATTGAGACTGCGAGGCAAATATTGTGGTGATAGCAGTCCAGAGATCAAAGGTAGTTTCTTTACTCACAACTTGGGCGGGGATCTCCATTGACAGAGAGTTCAGGAGATGACTAAGAACTTGCTGACCTCTTGATATCCACTGCGCATACAGAGGATTTGGAGCCATGGCAACAGTTTTGTCCGCCTGCTGCTGCTGTACCGTCTTCGGTGGCGCGGCGTCTGTTCCATCTAGGAGGCCGGTGACCTGCGCTCCTCGCAGGCCCGGCATGACCTGTGCCTTCCACAGGATGTAGTTGGTCTTGGTGAGCTTCTCGGTTGGTGGAGCCCCAAGGTTGAGGGCGACGGTGGTTGAGGTGGACGACATGGCGATGATGATTGAGGAAGAAGCTTCTGGCTAGATCTATGGGAAGAGGTTGGCTCTGTATACCATGTCAGATAGGAAGCGTTCCTACTCCCTCGTAAGGGAGCCGCGTGTGTATATATTGATCGAGGCGGGAAAACGCCCCTGCCGTGGCTTACAAGGTTGTGTCGATCACTTTGGGATTCGGTAGTTACATAGGAGTTTGAAAGAGCTACGGGAGAGGAAGAGATAGAGTTAGTTTGAGATTACAAGAGATATATCTCTAAGTCTAACAGATGATATGCTACCCTTCGTGTTGAATTCATAGTGTTCCTGCGATGTGGGAAATGTATACTACAAAGAACCCTAGGACCAGTGGTATCCATCATTTATTTTCTAGCTCGGTATTAACAAATATTCCAACTGATTTGTGAAGTGCGTCTGCGCCGCATGGAAGAGGTAAAATGGACGGGGGGTATTAGAACTTGTTTTGTTGCATCCTCCTCTCTCCAACCACCGCAATGAGATTGGCAGCGCATCGCATGCGTAATCCAGGACAATGTGCAGCTCCCCACACCACGGCCCAACTATGGCGTGGACCAATAGTCTAGTCTACACAGCCACCACGCGCGCGCGTGTTGACGGAGCCCTTGCTCTGCGCTCCGTTCGGCGGCCACGCCCAGCACATTTGCGTCCGAGCTGGATGGCTACACAGCGGTGCGGCGACGCGGACGTGCGGCCGTCGAGACGCGACGACTGGCGCCGACCCAACCTTGGCAACCTACCCGCGTCTGCGGCTCCGTCGGCAACGACCACGGCCACTCACGGTGCGCGCGGCTCCGGCCATCAGCCCAGTTTCCTGGGCGCGGCGAGGAGGTGCACGTCCCGGCTGATACGCGACCGGTTACTCGAGCATGCAGCTACCCGCGACTAATTTTACAGTGTGTGTGTGGGTGGCTAGTTTATTATTCTGGCTAGTGGACCACGACCACGAGTAAATATATCGCACGCTTGGACCCAGTCGATCAATTATCCACGGGTAAAAACAGTTTTTTTTTTACTTTCAGGACCAAAAAGTTCTACTTAAGCCTGAATTTGAGGGTATTCCGGGCTTCCTGGTGCAAGCGGTGAGCAGTTAACGCGGTAGTTGGACTGCTCAAGTGTGTCATGTGTACTGTGTACAATAGAAATATGTAGTTATTTTCGCCGATGGTAAAAGAGCAATTGTGTAATTTTTGTATAAGCTTCGTGAAATCTTAAGCACAAATACGAACAAAAGAGGGCTGAGGAATAAAAAGAACTTTGTGTTCATTTGTGCAGGCTGCCTTTACAAAAATAGTGTTTTTGTATGAGAAATGGTGGTTAAATTTTTTTTACAAGACAATGATCAGGGTAAAATACAGACCATTTGATAACGTGCAACAACTCTTCCATTTACTCGCGCTGGGAAAAAGTCCTTGTTCATTTACTTGCCCTCCAAAAGTCTTGCCTAGGCCAGTACTTGTCCGCACCTATCATACCATTGCCTCTGAGGTTGTGTATAGCTGGTCCATCTACAAATACCTCTGACACACATGTGATACCTAGGAAGAAATCAATCGAAGTTGTCTATAAACTAAGTAGCCTTTTCCAAGCGGATGTGGAGCTCATATGCTCCTGAATAAATAGTAAATTTTAAAATCTATTTTTTGTGACAAACATTAAGGATTTTTTCGGGTGCTTGCAAAGTTTCGTCTTGAATTGCATTCGTGGAAGACGTGCGAAAATAAAAATGATGCTAAAAAATGGTACTTTCAAACACATTTTGGAGTTCAGATTTTTTTTTTGACACAACTTTCACAAATGCGGTTTAAGGATAAAACTTTGCAAGCAGTCCAAGCAGTCCTTAAAGTTTGCCCCAAACAATGCAGATTTTTTTTCTATTTATTGATTTTATTATTCATACCAGAAACATTTGAGTTTGAGCTAAGAAAGGTATTACTTTGGATCCCAAGCACCTAATCTTGAAGCATGCAGGACGAGCATTTCTACACCTTTTACACAGGGGGCGCAGCCCAATAAGCCAACTCTGTGGCATAGGCATCAGTGGAGAGCAACTAGTTAACGAGCACTCCTTCGGGAGCCTCGCAATGATCAGCGCCACTTGGCGCGCTATCAACGATTCACCACGTGTCGCGCTCTGGGCGCTCCCTCCGGATTTTTTTTTATTTTTCCACACGCGTTTTCGGCTTTTTAAACTGTTTTTTTTCGTTTTTTTTACGTTTTGATTTTCCACCGGTCTTTCTTAGCTTTTTAATGAAAAAAATTGAAAAAAAAATTGCGTGAAAAAACGCATTTCTTTTTTTCCCCTTTCGCGAGAGGCACGGTTTTGCTTCCGCGAGAGGCACGGTTTTGCTTTCGTGAGAGTCACGGCCGTGCCTCTCGAAAACGGGAAAAACGCGTTATCTGTTTTTTTTCTTTCGCGAGAGTCACGGTTTTGCTTCCGCGAGAGGCACGGGTGTGCTTTCGCGCGAGTCACAGTCGTGCCTCTCGGAAACGAAAAAAAAATAAGTTTTTCCTTTTTTTTTCTTTCGCGATAGTCACGGTTTTGCTTCCGCGAGAGGCTCGGTTGTGCTTTCGCGAGAGTCACGGTCATGCCTCTCGGAAAGGGAAAAAATGTGTTTTCTGTTTTTTTTTTCTTTCGCGAGGGTCACGGTTTTTCTTTCACAAGAGGCACGGTTTGTTGGGGAACGTAGTAATTTCAAAAAAATTCCTACGCACACGCAAGATCATGGTGATGGCATAGCAACGAGAGGGGAGAGTGTTGTCCACGTACCCTCGTAGACCGTAAGCGGAAGCGTTAGCACAACGCGGTTGACGTAGTCGTATGTCTTCACGATCCGACCGATCCAAGCACCGAACGTACGGTACCTCCGAGTTCAGCACACGTTCAGCTCGATGACGATCCCCGGGCTCCGATCCAGCAAAGCTTCGGGGATGAGTTCCGTCAGCACGACGGCGTGGTGACGATGATGATATTCTACCGGCGCAGGGCTTCGCCTAAACTCCGCGACGATATGACCGAGGTGGAATATGGTGGAGGGGGGCACCGCACACAGCTAAGGAACGATCCGTAGATCAACTTGTGTTTCATGGGGTGTCCCTCTGCCCCCGTATATAAAGGAGCAAGGGGAGGAGGGCCGGCCAAGTAGGAGGAGGCGCGCCCAAGGGGGAGAATCCTACTCCAAGTAGGATTCCCCCTCTTTCCTAGTCCAAGTAGGAGAGGGGAAGGAAGGGAAGGAGAAGGAGAAGGAAGGAGAGGGAGGAGAAAAGGAGGAAAGGGGGGCCGGCCCCCTAGTACAATTCGGTTTGGGCTAGGGGGGCCGCGCGCCCTGCCTCCTCTCTTCCACCACTTGGCCCATGAGGCCCATTGCTTCTTCCTCGTATTCCCGTAACTCCCCGGTACCCCCGAAAATACCCGAATCACTCGAAACTTTTCCGAACTCCGAATATAGTCGTCCAATATATCGATCTTTACGTATCGACCATTTTGAGACTCCTCGTCATGTCCCCGATCTTATCCGGGACTCCGTACTCCTTCGGTACATCAAAACTCATAAACTCATAATATAACTGTCATCAAAACCTTAAGCGTGCGGACCCTACGGGTTCGAGAACTATGTAGACATGACCTAGAACTATTCTTGGTCAATAACCAACAGCGGAACCTGGATGCCCATATTGGCTCCTACATATTCTACGAAGATCTTTATCGGTCAAACCGCATAACAACATACTTTGTTCCCTTTGTCATCGGTATGTTACTTGCCCGAGATTTGATCGTCGGTATCCAATACCTAGTTCAATCTCGTTATTGGCAAGTCTCTTTACTCGTTACGTAATGCATCATTCGTAACTAACTCATTAGCTACATTGCTTGCAAGGCTTATAGTGATGTGCATTACCGAGAGGGCCCAGAGATACCTCTTCGACAATCGGAGTGACAAAACCTAATCTCGAAATACGCCAACCCAACATGTACCTTTGGAGACAACTGTAGTACTCCTTTATAATCACCCAGTTACGTTGTGACGTTTGGTAGCACCCAAAGTGTTCCTCCGGTAAACGGGAGTTGCATAATCTCATAGTTACAGGAACATGTATAAGTCATGAAGAAAGCAATAGCAATATACTAAACGATCAAGTGGGTCATGTCAATCACATCATTCTCCTAATGATGTGATCCCATTAATCAAATGACAACACATGTCTATGGTTAGGAAACATAACCATCTTTGATTAATGAGCTAGTCAAGTAGAGGCATACTAGTGACTATATGTTTGTCTATGTACTCACACATGTATCATGTTTCTGGTTAATACAATTCTAGCATGAATAATAAACATTTATCATGATATAAGGAAATAAATAATAACTTTATTATTGCCTCTAGGGCATATTTCCTTCAGTCTCCCACTTGCACTAGAGTCAATAATCTTGTTCACATCACCATGTAATTTAACACCAATATTCACATCTGTATGTGATTAATACCCATAGTTCACATCGTCATGTGATCAACACCCAAAGGGTTTACTAGAGTCAATAATCTAGTTCACATCGCTATGTGATTAACACCCAAAGAGTACTAAGGTATGATCATGTTTTGCTCGTGAGAGAAGTTTAGTCAACGGGTCTGTCACATTCAGAGCCGTATGTATTTTGCAAATATTCTATGTCTACAATGCTCTGCATGGAGCTACTCTAGCTAATTACTCCCACTTTCAATATGTATCCAGATTGAGACTTAGAGTCATCTGGATCGGTATAAAAGCTTGCACCGATGTAACTTTTATGACGGGCTCTTTTATCACCTCCATAATCGAGAAGTATTTCCTTAGTCCTCACTAAGGATATTCTTGACCGCTGTCCAGTGATCTACTATTAGATCAAAATTGTATTCCTTTGCCAAACACAGAGCAAGGTATACAATAGGTCTGGTTCACAGCATAGCATACTTTATAGAACCTATGACTGAGGCACAGGGAATGACTTTTCATTCTCTTTCTATTTTCTGCCATAGTCGGGTTTTGAGTCTTACTCAACTTCACACCTTGCAACACAGGCAAGAACTCTTTCTTTGACTATTCCATTTTGAACTACTTCAAAAAAATTATCAAGGTATGTGCTTATTGAAAAACTTATCAAACGTCTTGATCTATCTATATAGATCTTGATGCTCAATGTGTAAGCAGCTTCACCGAGGTCTTTCTTTGAAAAAAAACTTCTTTGAAACACTCCTTTATGCTTTCCAGAAATTCTACATCATTTCCAATTAATAATATGTCATTCACATATACTTATCAGAAATGCTGTAGTGCTCCCACTCACTTTCTTGTAAATACAGGTCTTTCCAAAAAGTCCGTATAAAACCATATGCTTTGATCAACTCATCAAAGCATATATTCCAACTCCGAGATGCTTGCACCAGCCCATTGATGGATTGCTAGAGCTTGCACACTTTGTTAGCATCTTTAGGATTAACAAAAACTTTCTGGTTGCATCATATACAACTCTTCTTTAATAAATCCATTAAGGAATGCAGTTTTGACATCGATTTGCCAGATTTCATAAAATGTGGCAATTGCTAACATGATTCAGACAGACTTAAGCTTCGATACGAGTGAGAAAATCTCATCGTATTCAACACCTTGAACTTGTTGAAAACATTTTGCAACAAGTCGAGCTTAGTAGATAGTAACACTACTATCAGTGTCCGTCTTCCTCTTGAAGATCCATTTATTTAATATGGCTTGCTGATCATCGAGCAAGTCAATCAAAGTCCATACTTTGTTCTCATACATGGATCATATCTCAGATTTTATGGCCTCAAACCATTTCATGGAATCTGGGCTCATCATCGCTTCCTCATAGTTCGTAGGTTCATCATGGTCTAGTAACATGACTTTCAGAACATGATTACCGTACCACTCTGGTGCGGATCTTACTCTGGAAGACCTACGAGGTTCGGTAGTAACTTGATTTGAAGCTTCATGATCATCATCATTAACTTCCTCACTAATCGGTGTAGGCATCACTGGAACTGATTTCTGTGATGAACTACTTTCCAATTTGGGAGAAGGTACAATTACCTTATCAAGTTCTACTTTCCTCCCACTCACTTCTTTCGAGAGAAACTCCTTCTCTAGAAAGGATCCATCTTAGCAACGAATCTTGCTTTCGGATCTGTGATAGAAGGTGTACCCAATAGTTACCTTTGGGTATTCTATGAAGACGCACTTCTCCGATTTAGGTTCGAGCTTATCAGGTGAAAACTTTTCACATAAGCATCGCAGCCCCAAACTTTAAGAAATGACAACTTTGGTTTCTCGCCAAACCACAGTTCATAAGGCGTCGTCTCAATGGATTTTGATGGTGCCCTTTTTAAAGTGAATGCAACTGTCTCTAATGGATAACCCCAAAACGATAGTGTTAATTGGTAAGATACATCATAGGTCGCACTATATCCAATAAAGTACGGTTATGACGTTCGGACACACCATTAAGCTGTGGTGTTCCACGTGGCATGAGTTTGTGAAACTATTCCACATTGTTTTAATTGAAGACCAAACTCGTAACTCAAATATTCTTCTCCACGATCAGATCGTAGAAACTTTATTTTCTTGTTACGATGATTTTCCACTTCACTCTGAAATTCTTTGAACTTTTCAAATGTTTCAGACTTATGTTTCATCAAGTAGATATACTCATATCTGCTCAAATCATCTTGTGAAGGTCAGAAAATAACGATACCTGCCACGAGCATCAACACTCATTGGACCGCATACATCGGTATGTATTATTTCCAATAAGTCAGTAGCTCGTTCCATTGTTCCGGAGAACGGAGTTTTAGTCATCTTGCCCAAAAGGCACGGTTCGCAAGCATCAAATGATTCATAACCAAGTGATTCCAAAAATCCATCTTTATGGAGTTTCTTCATGCGCTTTACACCGATATGACCCAAACGGCAGTGCCACAAATAAGTTGCACTATCATTATTAACTTTGCATCTTTTGGCATCAATATTATGAATATGTGTATCACTACGATCGAGATCCAACAAACTATTTTCATTGGGTGTATGACCATCGAAGGTTTTATTCATGTAAACAGAACAACAATTATTCTCTGACTTTAAATGAATAACCGTATTGCAATAAACATGATCAAATCATATTCATGCTCAACGCAAACGCCAAATAACATTTATTTAGGTTTAACACTAATCCCGAAAGTATAGGGAGTGTGCGATGATGATCATATCAATCTTGGAACCACTTCCAACACACATCATCACTTCACCCTCAACTAGTTTCTGTTTATTCTGTAACTCCTGTTTCGAGTTACTAATCTTAGCAACCGAACAAGTATCAAATACTCAGGGGCTACTATAAACACTAGTAAGGTACACATCAATAACCTGTATATCAAATATACCCTTGTTCACTTTGCCATCCTTCTTATCCACCAAATATTCAGGGCATTTCCGCTTCTAGTGACCATTTCCTTTGCAGTATAATCACTCAGTTTCAGGCTTTGGTCCAGCTTTGGGCTTCTTCGCGGGAGTGACAACTTGCTTGCCATTCTACTTGAAGTTCCCTTTCTTTCCCTTTGCCCTTTTCTTGAAACTAGTGGTCTTGTCAATCATCAACACTTGATGCTCTTTCTTGATTTCTACCTTCGTCGATTTCAGCATCACGAAGAGCTCGGGAATCGTTTTCGTCATCCCTTGCATACTATAGTTCATCACGAAGTTCTACTAACTTGGTGATGGTGACTAGAGAATTCTGTCAATCACTATCTTATCTGGAAGATTAACTCCCACTTGATTCAAGCGATTGTAGTACCCAGACAATCTGAGCACATGCTCACTAGTTGAGCGATTCTCCTCCATCTTTTAGCTATAGAACTTGTTGGAGACTTCATATCTCTCAACTCGGGTATTTGCTTGAAATATTAACTTCAACTCCTGGAACATCTCATATGGTCCATGACGTTCAAAACGTCTTTGAAGTCCCGATTCTAAGCCGTTAAGCATGGTGCACTAAACTATCAAGTAGTCATCATATTGAGCTAGCCAAACATTCATAACGTCTGCATCTGCTCCTGCAATAGGTCTGTCACCTAGCGGTGCATTAAGGACATAATTCTTCTGTGCAGCAATGAGGATAAACCTCAGATCACGGATCCAATCCACATCATTGCTACTAACATCTTTCAACACAATTTTCTCTAGGAACATATAAAATAAACATATGAAAGCAACAACGCAAGCTATTGATCTACAACATAATTTGCAAAATACTACCAGGACTAAGTTCATGATAAATTTAAGTTCAATTAATCATATTACTTAAGAACTCCCACTTAGACAGACATCTCTCTAGTCATCTAAGTGATCACGTGATCCAAATCAACTAAACCATGTCCGATCATCACGTGAGATGGAGTAGTTTCAATGGTGAACATCACTATGTTGATCATATCTACTATATGATTCACGCTCGACCTTTCGGTCTCCGTGTTCCGAGGCCATATCTGTATATGCTAGGCTCGTCAAGTTTAACCTGAGTATTCCGCGTGTGCAACTGTTTTGCACCCGTTGTATTTGAACGTAGAGCCTATCACACCCGATCATCACGTGGTGTCTCAGCACGAAGAACTTTCGCAACGGTGCATACTCAGGGAGAACACTTCTTGATTATTAGTGAGAGATCATCTTAAAATGCTACCGTCAATCAAAGCAAGATAAGATGCATAAAGGATAAACATCACATGCAATCAATATAAGTGATATGATATGGCCATCATCATCTTGTGCTTGTGATCTCCATCTTCGAAGCACCGTCGTGATCACCATCGTCACCGGCGCGACACCTTGATCTCCATCGTAGCATCGTTGTCGTTACGCCATCTATTGCTTCTACGACTATCGCTACCGCTTAGAGATAAAGTAAAGCAATTACAGGGCGTTTGCATTTCATACAATAAAGCGACAACCATATGGCTCCTGCCAGTTGCCGATAACTTCGGTTACAAAACATGATCATCTCATACAATAAAATATAGCATCACGTCTTGACCATATCACATCACAACATGCCCTGCAAAAACAAGTTAGACGTCCTCTACTTTGTTGTTGCAAATTTTACGTGGCTGCTACGGGCTTAGCAAGAACCGTTCTTACCTACGCATAAAAACCACAACGATAGTTCGTCAAGTTGGTGTGTTTTAACCTTCGCAAGGACCGGGCGTAGCCACACTCGATTCAGCTAAAGTGAGAGAGACAGACACCCGCCAGCACCTTTAAGCACGAGTGCTCGTAACGGTGAAACCAGTCTCGCGTAAGCGTACGCGTAATGTCGGTCCGGGCCGCTTCATCTCACAATACCGCCGAACCAAAGTATGACATGCTGGTAAGCAGTATGACTTGTATCGCCCACAACTCACTTGTGTTCTACTCGTGCATATAACATCAACGCATAAAACCTAGGCTCGGATGCCACTGTTGGGGAACGTAGTAATTTCAAAAAAATTCCTACGCACACGCAAGATCATGGTGATGGCATAGCAACGAGAGGGGAGAGTGTTGTCCACGTACCCTCGTAGACCATAAGCGGAAGCGTTAGCACAACGCGGTTGATGTAGTCGTACGTCTTCACGATCCGACCGATCCAAGCACCGAACGTACGGCACCTCCGAGTTCAGCACACGTTCAGCTCGATGACGATCCCCGGGCTCCGATCCAGCAAAGCTTCGGGGATGAGTTCCGTCAGCACGACGGCGTGGTGACGATGATGATGTTCTACCGGTGCAGGGCTTCGCCTAAACTTCGCGATGATATGACCGAGGTGGAATATGGTGGAGGGGGGCACCGCACACGGCTAAGGAACGATCCGTAGATCAACTTGTGTTTCATGGGGTGCCCCCCTGCCCCCGTATATAAAGGAGCAAGGGGAGGAGGGCCGGCCAAGTAGGAGGAGGTGCGCCCAAGGGGGAGAATCCTACTCCAAGTAGGATTCCCCCTCTTTCCTAGTCCAAGTAGGAGAGGGGAAGGAAGGGAAGGAGAAGGAGAAGGAAGGAGAGGGAGAAAAAGGAGGAAAGGGGGGCCGGCCCCCGAGTCCAATTCGGTTTGCGCTAGGGGGGCCGCGCACCCTGCCTCCTCTCTTCCACCACTTGGCCCATGAGGCCCATTGCTTCTTCCTCGTATTCCCGTAACTCCCCGGTACCCCCGAAAATATCCGAATCACTCGGAACCTTTCCGAACTCCGAATATAGTCATCCAATATATCGATCTTTACGTCTCGACCATTTCGAGACTCCTCGTCATGTCCCCGATCTCATCCGGGACTCCGAACTCCTTCGGTACATCAAAACTCATAAACTCATAATATAACTGTCATCAAAACCTTAAGCGTGCGGACCCTACGGGTTCGAGAACTATGTAGACATGACCTAGAAATATTCTTGGTCAATAACCAACAGCGGAACCTGGATGCCCATATTGGCTCCTACATATTCTACGAAGATCTTTATCGGTCAAACCGCATAACAACATACTTTGTTCCCTTTGTCATCGGTATGTTACTTGCCCGAGATTTGATCGTCGGTATCCAATACCTAGTTCAATCTCGTTATTGGCAAGTCTCTTTACTCGTTACGTAATGCATCATTCCGTAACTAACTCATTAGCTACATTGCTTGCAAGGCTTATAGTGATGTGCATTACCGAGAGGGCCCAGAGATACCTCTCCGACAATCGGAGTGACAAAACCTAATCTCGAAATACGCCAACCCAACATGTACCTTTGGAGACACCTGTAGTACTCCTTTATAATCACCCAGTAACGTTGTGACGTTTGGTAGCACCCAAAGTGTTCCTCCGGTAAACGGGAGTTGCATAATCTCATAGTTACAGGAACATGTATAAGTCATGAAGAAAGCAATAGCAATATACTAAACGATCAAGTGCTAGGCTAACGGAATGGGTCATGTCAATCACATCATTCTCCTAATGATGTGATCCCATTAATCAAATGACAACACATGTCTATGGTTAGGAAACATAACCATCTTTGATTAATGAGCTAGTCAAGTAGAGGCATACTAGTGACTATATGTTTGTCTATGTACTCACACATGTATCATGTTTCCGGTTAATACAATTCTAGCATGAATAATAAACATTTATCATGATATAAGGAAATAAATAATAATTTTATTATTGCCTCTAGGGCATATTTCCTTCACGGTTGTGCTTTCACGAGAGTCAAGGCCGTGCCTCCTCGGAAACGGAAAAAAACATGTTTTCCCTTTTTTTCCGCGAGAGTCGTACTTTTGCTTTTGCGAGAACAACGGTTGTGATTTCGTGAGAGGCATAGGCGTGCCTCTTTCGGAAAGGGAAAAAACTCATGCTCCCGATTCGGTTTTTTCGTTCGGATTTTTTTGTGAAAAAAGTCCGTCAAAACCTATCAACATGGGATCTAGTTTTGAAGATCTCGACGCAAGGAATCCAACAGTGAAAGCGATTCGAGATTTGGACGCACAATTTAAATATAAAATGTTTTGAATAAAAGGATCTACGACAAAAGGGAAAACTCCCAGGTTGCGACAAGTGGCGCGCTGCATGTGCGCCACTTGTCGCAACCAGGGGAATTGGAGTGATCTTTGCAACGAGTACTCCTCAATTAGTGATTTCGGCATCAGTGTCTAGAAAATTTTTATAGTAACTGTCAGCTATAAGGTCCGGTGCAATGGGGTGGGCCAGCAGCAGTGCCTTAGGGCCCAGTTTTATGGAATGAACCAGCCAGCACCAGGGAGACCTCCTATGTGACGCTCTCTGTTTCAAGTTGCTGAGAGGATTCACACAGGCATGTCTTCGACTGGGCTGGCCCATGAAGATAGCGACACGAACTATAGCTCAAAAAGAAAAATTGCGCACCGGGGGATTTGAACATGGGATCAATTGCTGTAAACGGAGCATCAAACTTAAAGAACCAAATACGCTGCGCATATCCGGATTAGTTTAGGAATTTTGAAAGCATTTTTTTCCCGAAAAACGGAATGTTCCGTGAGACACAAACACTTTCCAAAATTTTGAAAAATATTTTGGAAAATTATAACATTTTTGAAAAACAGGAAATTTTTTAAAATCATGAACAATTTTTTGAAACGGGAACATTTCTCCAAATTCCAAAAAAAAATTGGGAAACGCGAACATAATTGAAAATTCCTGAACAAAATTTGAAAACATGATTTTAAAGAAACTTGTGAACATTTTTCCAAACTCTTGAAAAAAATGAAAACGTGAACAATTTTTAGAATTTGTGAACAATTTTTAAAAACAGGAACATTTTTGGAACGTTGTCAAAAATTTGAAAAGAAAACACTCAAACATTTTTTAAAATTCCAGAATAATTTTTGAAATATGCGAACAATTTTTGGAATTTTTGGAAAATGCGAACAATTTTTTTAAACAGGAACATTTTTGAATTTATGAACAATTTTATAAAATACGAACATTTTACAAATTCGATCTTTTTTTAAAACAGGGACATTTTTTGAATTTATGAACAATTTTTTAAAACACAAAGATTTTTTCAAATTTTGATTTTCTTTAGAACAGGAACATTTTTTTGAAGATTTTGAACAATTTTTGAAACATGATCTTTTAAAAAATAAACTTGAAAAATAAAATAAAAGTAAAAGGAAAAAAACATTAAGAAAACGGAAAACAAAAAACAAAATTAAGAAAGAAGAAGGAGAAATAGAAAAATAAAAAAACGAAAAACAAAAACCTAAAAAGCAAGAAGAAACATGAAAACCGGTCAAAAAGATAAAAACGATTCAAGGAACCTTCTAGAAGGTTCCCAAAACCGGCTACGTAGATTTTGTATAATGGGTCGGCCCAATGCTAGCGATGCGGCGCTTTGCCTGTGGGTTGCGTCGACATTTTGACTCAACGAGCGGCAGATAGGTTTTCCCAGCACCAGGCTCTCTGGCTCGAAGAGATTAAAGTTGCGGCCTTATTTTGTCTAGTACCCAACCCATCGGAACTAGTGTCTGATCTTATCGACGTCACTTCTGCAACATGGAATAAACAGGTGAATGAATGGACTTTTATGCCTATGGATGCAAAGGTAATCATGAGGATACCTCTTTGTACGCGCAATTTGGCAGATTTCTTTTGCTAGAACTTTGAGAGGAATGGTTGCTTAACTGTTAAGTCGGCTTATAAAATGTTGGTGGCCACAAAAACTAGGCGGGAGGCTTGGTTGAATGGCAATGCAGGTTCGTCTAGTACAAACAGTGATGGAGGCTCATGGAAGTACTTATGGAAAACACAGGTTCCAGCTATGGTAAGAATGTTCCTTTGGCATTTGTCTAGACAATTTTTGCCGGCCGAAGATGTGAGAGATCATCGACACATGTCAAGTACCACTTCATGTGGGCTGTGCGGGGCATCGGACTCGTGAAGACACTCTTTGCTTGACTGCACATGGGCATTAGCGGATGAAGAGTTGGCATATAAAATACCAGCAACAACGGAGCCTAGTGCGAAGTGTTGGCTGTTTACACTCATGGAAGAGCTGCCACATAATCTTTTTGTCCTGCTATCAGTTACCCTTTGGGCTCTGTGGTCGGCGAGACACAAATCTATCCACAAAGGGAGTTTTCAGAATCCCCAGACAATTCACTCCGAGATGATTAGTGAAAGGGCGCTGGGAAAGGCTCGGGTCGGTGGTTGCACATCGGCTAAAGGCTCCACCGCATGGTTACGCGAAAATACACGTCGATGCTGGTGTTCGAGTGGAGAGAGGAGGAACCGCGGCCGCGGCATGTCGGGACTCGCATGGTAACTACCTCGGCAGTTCTTCTTTGGTTATAGGAGGTGTGGATGATCCGGTAATCTTGGAAGCAATCGAGTGTAGAGAAGTCCTCGAGTTGGCCGAGGATCTTCAGGTGCACCAGCTGATCATTGCCTCTGATGCAAAACAGGTTGTGGCGGATATAAACAACAGATCCAAAGGTAGCAACGGAGCCATCATTACCGAGACTAACTCATACTCTAGTTTGTTTCAATGTGCTGGCCCCTCAAACGCACGCGGACGCGTCCTGGCGCGTCTCCGGGCACTGACCGGGCACTCCCTATATCCACGTCTCCACACCCATGTATCTCATATTTCGTCCCCTTTTTTCATACTAAATCATGCAACGTTCATAAAAACTACGTAGATCATGAGCGGACATACAAATGCACGATCGATTCATCAAAAGATCACAGTCGAATCATCGAAAGATAGTCAAAGTTCATATAAATACACATAATACGGCGGACAAGTTCAAACTACAACTAAGAGCTTGAAATCCAGCCCTTTGCCCTTCTGGTCGCCGGCGCAGCTGTAGGAGTCTGCGGCAGGAGGTGGGTCCACGTCGGACCCGTCGGAGGAGGAGGAATCTGAGATGACGATGAAGCCTTGCAAGCACCGGACGACACGGTCTTGCTGCCGCTTGAGCTTGGCCACCCTCACCGCCTTCCTCGCTGCCTCGGTCGCCTCCCGCTCGGATTGCTCAATGCTGAGCCGGAGTTGCTTGGCGTTGAGCCTCCGGAGCCATCGCGCCTTCGTCTCCGCCTCAGTCAGTGACCGGCGGCACGCCCACTCGAAGAGATGGTCCTTCTCGTCGGGCACCAGGCGGTGGCGGGCGGACTGTGCAGACCCTTTGGACCCACCTGCCATCTCCCTAGTCCTTCCTCTCGCGGTGGGCAGCTCGTGCCTCTGACTCCGGAGTCTGCATCCGCGGCGTCGGCTGAGCAGGCACTAGAACCCAGCACTGCACGGCGCGGAGCAGCGGCCGGAGGTGGAGGAGGCCGTCGGACAGGAGGAGCGGATCTGGCAGATCGGCGGGCGGGGCGGGAAGGGACGGCACCAGCATGGGCGCTGGCGCGACGGGAGACGGGGGTGTCGCATCGGACCCGGAGCTGTCGCCCGTATCGACCCGCGAGCGCTCGAGCACGATACGGAGCGTCAGCTCCTCCTCGTCTCCGGAGTTGCCGCCGGAATGGCTGCCGGTGCTAGACATGCTCGCCGGCGCTAGGGATTTGGTAGATTGGGGAAATGGGAGTGCCGGGAAGGGGGGGGGGGAGCGGAGCGGAGTGAGCTAGCTAGGGTTTCTGCCGGATGGGGTTTTTTGTGGGGTCCGGGTGGCTAGAGGTGGGTCGGGCTGATGTGGCGGGCGCGCCCGGGCGTGTCCGGGCCGTCTCATATCCGTCCTACATTTGAAACGGATATTAGGAGTGCCGGTCAGCCGAGCGTTTGAGGCCCGTTTGAGAGCTTCGGTTGGATTGGTATTTTATAACTGGTCAGTGACCGGACGGCCTACCCGAACATATAAGACGGATATAGAGCACCCGACTGTAGATGCTATAACTTGTATCCCGCATGTTGTGGTTTTTGGTGAATATAAAGCTTGGTTCTAGCCTTGAAAAAAGGTAGCGATCCATCTTTTCCTGGAAAAAGGGTAGCGATCCAGATTTGCCTAGCAATCCATCTCCTGTCTCCTGTCGCGAGGTCCACGGACGTGCGCAGCGGCAATCAGCAGGTGATTGATGATCGATCCATTCCTGGCGGCTGGGCGGCCGGCTGGTGCACGTGTATTCGGGGGCAGCGGCGGCGATGCAGGCCACCGGCCGATATCCACGCGGCCAGGCCTACGCCTAACATGGACGCGATCACGCCATAATTTTGTCTCTGTCTGTCTTCCGTCAAGATACAGTCGTCAGTTGATTCGAATTCTTCCGGTTGAGTACATCATGGCTCTTGGAGGAAGAGAATGCACTTAAGGTAATTTTCATTTTTAGCCATTTAAGTACTTTGATTTAGGCATTTTATTATGTCCTATTTGAAAGTTTAATTTTATTTTTTATCTTGTAATCCCTCCGTTCCTAAATATAAACCTTTTTAGATATTCTAATATGCACTACATACGAAGCAAAATAAGTAAATCTACGCTTTAAAATATGTTTATATACATCCGTATGCAGCTTATATTGAAATATCTAAAAGGGCTTATATTTAGAAACGGAGGGAGTAGGACATTGAACCCTGATGATTGATGATGTGTTTTGGAATTTCAAAATGCAAGAGATCCTTTTCAAGTAAATCGGTAATTTGTTTTCTTATTAATTAAAAAAATTAAGTGTTATGTTTAGTTTTTATAAATCAACTTCTATTATACCTAATAATCCACGTTACAAACTATGAAACACATTTTTATTCAATACATTATGGAAACACTTGTGTTCACCCAACTGATCTCTTTATGCGCGTCGACCGCCTCCGTGGGAGTCGGATCTATTCTGGATTAGATGGTCAGGAGCCAACCTCACCTACTTCATGTTCTTTCAGCTCGACCCATGTTTTAGAAGCGTTTACGCAACCTAGCCCCTGTTGCAGACCGACCACATTGATCCTCTGCGGTGACAAAAATGGCCACACAGGATCTCTGTCAGTGGCAACATCCTTTGGATACCCCTTTTCCCATCCTTGTAGGTTGGGGTGTGTAGGGTGTTGCCGGCGGCATCCTACTGCCATGGAGGATGCAGTCGTGACAGCTGAGCCCCGACAGAGCGCCTCCGTCTGCAGGTTGCCGTCGCCAGCGCATTCATGGAGGATCTCCATAGTCAAGCGCCTCCCTACCGACCAGATCGACGGACCTGGCGAGATCCACCACGCCGACATCGTGTGCCATCAACCTCGCCGTTGTCCCGTCGCCACCTCTGACGCTGGCATTAGTCACAACACCATGTCATACATCCACACCCAACCCGTGCTCCTCTGCGTCATTGTTCGCAACATCACCTCCGAGACAAGCTTCTGCAACAACAACGTTGTTGGGCAGGGGCGAACGACGACTATGTTAATGCGCGATGCTGCTGGAGATGTTGGTGTTGTAATTTTTATAACAAGAGTCTTGTTGCAGGAACGCAGAGAAGAGGATGGAAATGCTTTGTCATGTTGCAACGGAGGATTTGCAACAAGTGTCTTGGTTTTTTTTTGCGAGGAACAAGTGTCTTGTTGTGGAAATTGAAGAAGAGGTTTTTGCAACATGGGCCCTGTTACGGAAAATCGAAGAAGATGAGGTTCTACGACAAAAGCACCGTTGCAGGAAATTAAAGATGGAAACCGGATGGCTCGTGTCACGGAATCGGATGGCTTGCGGCCCGGCCGATCTTTTACAAAGATCAGCCGACGAACACGTAGCACGCCTCATACATTGTTGTTTGAAAAATTTACGCTATATTTAAGTGATGCATCAATCCGGGTAACATTAGCTCCAGATGTGCCACTGCTTTTACATCCTTCCATGCTCCCAAAATCTCAATCTAGAAGAAAAACACATTTAAGATTTACGCCTTACCTGAGCTGAGCGGCCACTCGGCACGCGTTAACGTGGGAGTAGGGTCGATCGAAATCCCTTCAGTCATGACCTAGCTAGGGCTAGAATTAGGCAACCGGCAGTCCGACGGATTCACTCTGACACTCCCAGCACGTGACCGGCGGCGGGCTGCGGCGCGGCAGGAGGTCCCAGAGCCAGCGGCGCGCTCGTCTGGAGCGGCGGTTTCGCCATTTCTGCGGCGCGGTGCGCACATGCGTCCCGATTGGATCCATGGATGACGCGCGAGTCCACCACCACCGAACGCACGCAGCAACGTTACGCACGCACGCACGCGACGGCGACGCGCGGGCGGCCAGTCCCGTCGCCATCCGTCCATCGATCGGCCGTACAGCGGCCTGCCTGGCCTTTTGTCGCCGTGTCCGCGTGGCGTGGGAACGCCTGCGCCCCCAAGGTCAAGCGTCGACCGGCGACTTGTCGCCCCTCCCCAACGGCAGGGCACGCCGTCGCGTTTAATTAATAGTACTACTACTACCCAGGCCCAGCTGACACTTTTTGAACGGACATGTTACGCAACCACCACATCTGCACATGCAAATACACACACGTATACAGTATTTTACACGGATATTCCCCGCCAAAGAAAATACCGACATGAACCTACATACGGAGTAGTAGTGTATATGTTTGTTCTGACATATAGTACATGCATGATGCATGCATCGAACTCAGGCAGTGGTACTCCTATATAGAACACCGAGATGCTACGTCCGTGCTTTATCCGCAGGCCTCCTTTGACCGCGTGTAACTGAAGCTAGCTGCTCACTTTGTTTTCCTGTCCATGTCCATGTCCATGGTGATCCTGGTATCCATGTTTACTACGTGTTCCATACTTCCATATATATATGTAGCTGCTACAGATGACTTCATAATGCACGTATACTGCTGAATGGTACCGAACGCGCGCTACATGCTAGGTTTTGAACTTTGAAAGTTTTTGGGTCTATGACAAGTTAATCATAAACTAGTCTTATCATGGACGATACGACATGGATCACCAACTTCATTGTACGGTGCGACAAACAGTGCGGGAAAGGTGCCCCTCGTGCAAAGCGCAAAACTGACCTGGGCCACCAGATGTGACCTTTTATGTTGCACCAGTCGTGTGAATGACTTTTATGACTTTGGATATATGAGCGTCGAGTATTCAAAGTCACAATATTACTTGCTTGACGTCAAAAGCAAAAGTCACGGCCTCGCCTGTCGTGAAAACTGTTAAGAATAATTAATCCATGTGATTAGTTAGAGGAATCCCCGTTTCCACACGAGTGGTACCGCACGGCAGTTAGTTCCCAATCGCGTCCCTGCAAACCGACGCCCCCTAGAGATGTCGCCCCAATTTGTATATAAATCTGTGACAATCATCAGTAAATAGACACAGGATTCATTTTACATCTTTGCTGATTCTCTCTCGTTTTCTAATTTCAACACGTTATCAACATGACGCACTAACCTCCTGAGCTAATAGGTCTTGATATCCTTACTTGCGAGAAGCTGAATCCTGATGTACCGTTGTCATACTTCTTCCTCTGTTACTTTGAACGGGGAGTTGGGTGTTTTTTTTTGGTACTTCACTCTTTCATGCATATTTTTGCAGGATTGTAGGATTGTGTGACACCGTTATAGTCGATAAATGAATTTGGTTGGTTATTTGCAATGTGTTGCAAATCTTCTGAACTCATGGTTCAGATCTTTGAGTACGTACTCCCTCTGTCCCAAAATATAAGAACGTTTTTGACACTAGTGTAGTGTCAAAAATGTTTTTATATTATGGGACGGAGGGAGTAGATTTGAGGCAGAAATAGGTTGAACATGCCACTAATTTTCTAGCATTCTCTATGGTACTTGTAATCTCCCCTATACCTGGAAATGTTCCTCATTGAATCAACATACTAGCCATAAATAACTCCCCATGTGAGGGGTTTGAGGTATTGACGAAAATATAAGTATTTGTCACATAGATCCCAAACATATGTTGAGGTGCCAATGTTGTATGATGGGGTGGTGATATCGGTATGTAACTAAATTACCGCAGATGGGAAATACTTGATAGATTTCACGTATCAAAGATAGAGGGGAATAATGTTATGAAGTTTGGTCATGAGCATATAAAATTGCATGACCCCAGCGTGGAGTTTATATGTTGTAGTTCTAAAGTAAAGATCATGCAATGAGCTTAATTCTTTGGATAAAGGATTCTACCAAACTATTTTGAGTCTAGACATCAGGACAAAGTGCTACACTTCAATTCTAGGGCCATAATGAAGGCACGTAAGGAGAATTTTGCAACGTTGTCCATTCGATTTGATTGAAATCGTTGTCTGGATAACGAGCCAATGGTTTTGTGTGGATAAAGCACGCTTAGGACCATCATATAGATGTGTCTTTACGAACAATGGAATACCTAAATAGTCTAGTCAATGGTTGGGAAGAACCACTTACTTTGACTTGTTGCATTCAAGGAGCCTAAGTCGTTCAACGTAGACTTTAAGGTGCGCCTTAAAATTAACTTCCCTGTCTCACATATAGTACACATAAAATCCGAGTATTGTTAGAATGTAGCATCATTTTAGTCATGACCAATGGAATTGCTAATAGTTTTGGTTTCAACCCAAATGCGAGGAGGTTACTATTATATGTTGCATCATTTTCTCCTTATTTTTCCCACGGGGTTTGCAGGACTTTTAGCAACATATCAAACACATGTCTTCTCACATTTTTCCCACGGGATTTTTGGTGGAGCTTAGCAAGATGATGGTCACTCATGCAGTGAAGCGGTGATTAGGGGGGTGTTACTCTGTTTCCCTGCGTGTAGTTGCTCCTTTAGCAACCGCATGCCAGTTACTTCCCAATCGCGTCCCTGCAAACCGAAGCCTTCTAAAGGTGTCTCCCCAACTTGTATGTAATATGTGACAATCATCAACAAAGATACCACTGGATTCATTTTACATCTCTGTCGATTCTCTCTCGTTTTCTAATTTCATTGAAAACCATAACATCATTCGGGTTAGTCTAGCTAGCAATAAATATTCATCTCCACCCTCATTATATCACTACTCACATGGGACAAGAATAAACTTAGTTGGTCAGATTCTTTGTGGTGAAAATTGTCGACCCAGGTTCAAGTCTTAAATTTGCCATGGCGCCCGTCGATAGAGAGGCCAAGATGGCAACAGGGGCGAAACTTGTTAGGTATTGCTTGTTGGGAAACGAAGCATGGAATTTCAAAAATTTCCTACGTTCACGCAAGATCTATCTAGGAGATGCATAGCAATGAGAGGGGGAGAGTGTGTCTACATACCCACATAAACGAAAAGCGGAAGCGTTTGACAACGCGGTTGATGTGGTCGAACTTCTTCTCGTCCAACCAATCAAGCACCGAACGTACGGCACCTCCGAGTTCTGCACACGTTCAGCTCGATGACGTTCCTCAAACTCTTGATCCAGCAAAGTGTCGAGGGAGAGTTCCGTCAACACGACGGCGTGGTGACAGTGATGGTGAAGTGACCCGTGCAGAGCTTCGCCTAAGCACTACGAAGATATGACCGGAGGCATAAACTGTGGACGGGGCACTGCACACTGCTAACAATTGTTGGTGTGTGTTCTAGCGGAGCCCTCCCCACATATATATAGGTTGGAGGGGAGGAGAGGCAGCCAAGGGGGTTCCCCAAGTAGGAGGAATCCTACTTGGGGTCCTCCCAATTCGGCCTCCCCCTTTCCTATTCCTATTCGGAGTAGGAAAGGAAGAGGGGGAAGGGGGGATCCTATTCCCTTTTTCCTTTCCTTCTTCCCCTTTCCTTCTCCAATTTGGTCAGCCCATATGGGGGGCGCACCAGCCCCTTTGTGGCTGGTGTGTTTCCCCTCTTGGCCCATAATGCCCATATCTTTTGCCGGGGGTGCCTGGAACCCCTTCCGGTGACCCGATAAGTACCAGGTGCATTCCGAAACACTTCTGGTGTCCGAATACCATCCTCCTATATATCAATATTTACCTCTTGACCATTTCGAGACTCCTCGTCATGTCCATGATCTCATTCGGGACTCCGAACAACATTCAGTCACCAAACCACATAACTCATACAATATAAAATCGTCATCGAACGTTAAGCGTGCGGACCCTATGGGTTCGAGAACTATGTACACATGACCGAGACACCTCTCCGGTCAATAACCAATGGCGGAACCTGGATGCTCATATTGGCTCCCACATATTCTATGAAGATCTTTATCGGTCGAACCGTTATGACAACATACGTTATTCCCTTTGTCATCAGTATGTTACTTGCCCGAGATTCGATCGTCGGTATCTTCATACCTAGTTCAGTATTGGTACCGGAAAGTCTATTTACTTGTTCTGTAATGCATCATCACGCAACTAACTCATTAATCACATTTCTTGCAAGGCTCTTATGATGTGCATTACTGAGAGGGCCCAGAGATACCTCTCTGATACTCGGAGTGACAAATCCTAATCTCGATCTATGCCAACCCAACAAACACCTTCAAAGATACCTGTAGAGCATCTTTATAATCACCCAGTTACGCTATGACGTTTGATAGCACACAAGGCATTCCTCCGGTATCCGGGAGTTGTATAATCTCATAGTCAGAGGAATATGTATTTGACATGAAGAAAGCAATAGCAATAAAACTGAACGATCATTATGCTAAGCTAATGGATGGGTCGTGTCCATCACATCATTCTCCTAATAATGTGATCCCGTTCAGCAAATGACAACACATGTCTATGGTTAGGAAACTTAACCATCTTTGATTAACGAGCTAGTCTAGTAGAGGTTTACTAGGGACACGTGTTTTGTCTATGTATCCACACACATATCAAGTTTCCGGTTAATACAATTCTAGCATGAATAATAAACATTTATCATGATATAAGGAAATATAAAATAACAACTTTATTATTGCCTCTAGGGCACATTTCCTTCATTGCTTGCCCATCCTCATCCCATGCGAGAGAAACGCAAGGCCGTCCACGTCACGAAACCATGCACATGGAGCGTTTATTGCCCATTCCTGTCCTCGTCGTGTTTTTTGTACCCGTGGGGAACTCATCCTCGCGAGCGGTCAGCAACAACATCTGGGAATTTGGGAGAAGATGGGGGAAGGGCGCATATATGGCAGACAGACGACATGCTGACATACGGACGAGTGAAGGTTGGCAAGAAATGGAGGATCTTGGGTGATGGACGGAGGTGCAGATGCTTATTGGAGCCTCAAATGCTTGGTCGAGGAACTAGGGAGGAGCTGCCCCGAAGCGGACGGTTACGACGGGAGGTGCAGACGGTCGATGACAGGAGGCGCGGACGGAGGAAGCTGCGAAATGGGCATGCACTTTAGGCAGTGGCAGTGACCGGAGGGATGTGAGCAGGCTGGGAGGCAAGGTCCGGGGCAATTGCCAGCTAAGATATAGGTTTAAGTGTTGTGAGGTGACGGTGGAAGGTACCAGGTTGAGATTTTGGAGGCGGCTACAGGAGGTGAGCTGATGGGTGCATGGATTTGGGATTATTAGGGCTAGGCTTGGGGTTTAGATGAGGGAGTGTTGTGGAATGGCAACTAGAAGTGAAATTTTCAGGTATAAAGAGGCCAGATATCTATTATGGGGAAACCAAGGCATATGTTCCATATGCCTCTCTTGGTACATCAGAGCGCAATTCACTCCCTCCATATGTTTTTACCCATGCAGGGGTGAATTGCGCTCTGATGTACCAAGAGAGGCATATATGTTTAAACATAGTACCTCCATCTGGGTATATTATTGATCAATATATTTTGGTTCGGATTTTTATTAACAAAATTTATGTTATGTGACAGACAAATATATTATTGGATTTGTAATTGGGAGAATTTTCAATGATATAGTTTTCTTACATAAAAATTACATTGCATTGGTTAAATATATGATCAAATTTTGACCCATAATGAAATAGAGTAGACATGTAAACATAATAAAATAGAGTGGACATGTACATTTTGACCCACAAATTTAAGCCCGTTGCGCGCAACGGGCTTGCCAGCAGGCCGCAAGTCTGGCCATCTCCTACCTCTGCTTTGTCTAGAGGTTCTCCTACATCGCTCTAGAGTTGGCGGTCACGGCGGATGTAGTGTGGAGCGGGTCATGTTGGGCAAGGATGCAACAACTAAATAGTGAGTGCAGGGAACACCAAGCGACGGGCCGTGTCAATGCAACCGCCAGAGTGGATTCCTTGGCTGGCACACCTGTTTAATGCTGGCTGGTGGATGGTTGAGATTTGGTTTGAATGTGGTACACAACCGTCCAGTCCCATCCGGCCAAGCATCTCCGGTAGTGGAACGGGCGTGGAGACCAGGTGGTGCTCTCGGCCGGCGTGCTGCTTCAATACCGGCTTTAGTGAGAGGTCTGTGTTGCTCTGGGCCAGCATGAGTGCAGTGGTTGCGCTTTGGAGCAGCACTGGTCGGCATGTATGCATGACAACCACTTTGCCAGGGAGAGGGCGCGGGTGAGGGAGTCTCGGATTAAGGGGTCCTTGGACAGCCGGACTATTGATGTGGGCCGGACTGATGGACTATGAAGATACAAGACAGAAGACTCTCTCCCGTGTCAGGATGGGACTCTCCTTGGTGTGGAAGGTGAGAGAGTCCTGGATTAAGGGGTCCTCGGACAGCCGGAGTATGTGCTTTGGCCGGACAGTTGGACTATGAAGATACAAGATAGAAGACTTCGTCCCGTTTATGGATGGGACTCTCCTTTGCATGGAAGGCAAGCTTAGCGATAGGGATATGTAGATTCCCTTCTCTGTAACCGACTCTGTGTAACCCTAGCCTCCTTCGGTGTCTATATAAACCGGAGGGTTTAGTCCGTAGGACAAGGACAACAATCATAATCATAGGCTAGCTTCTAGGGTTAGCCTCCTCGATCTCGTGGTAGATCAACTCTTGTAATACTCATATAATCATGATCAATCAAGCAGAAAGTAGGGTATTACCTCCATAGAGAGGGCCCAAACCTGGGTAAACATCGTGTCCCCCGCCTCCTGTTACCATTAGCCTTAGACGCACAGTTCGGGACCCCCTACCCGAGATCCGCCAGTTTGACACTGACATTGGTGCTTTCATTGAGAGTTCAACTGTGTCGTCGTCATAGGGCTTGATGGCTCCCTCCATCATCTCTAACAATGCAGTCTAGGGTGAGACTTTTCTCCCCAGACAGATCTTCGTATTTAGCGGCTTCGCACTGCGGGCCAACTCGCTTGGCCATCTAGAGAAGATCGATAGCTACGCCCCTGACCATCAGGTCAGGTTTGTAAGATTGAATTACATCGTCGACATCCGCGGAGACTTGATCTTCGATGGATTCGAACCCACGACAGCCGCTCCCTGCAGATGCGATGAACACGACTCAAATCAGTCATGAGACTACGCTCAGAAGACCGCGCCTGTGACTACCCTAGCCCTAGATCCAGCTAGAACAGATCACGCCGTCCGTGGATGGGGGGATGGACCCCCACCATGGAGGTCGCATACTCTACGGTGTTGGAGCCGAACATAGATTCAACCTCTATCAAGGCATGTGTCGTCGGATTGGGCGCCCGTCAAAATGGATTGGGCGCCGATCTTGGAGTTTACCTCCGCGTACATCTTTCAGCACTCGCCCTTGGGCGACGTGTTAAATTCATTAAGATCTCTCTCCTTGTCAGGAGATTCTTGGCCGAAC
The DNA here is from genome assembly GCF_018294505.1 of Triticum aestivum. NCBI lineage: Eukaryota > Viridiplantae > Streptophyta > Magnoliopsida > Poales > Poaceae > Triticum > Triticum aestivum. The sequence goes on along the minus strand of NC_057798.1, from coordinate 689,773,428 downwards.
TATGTCTGGCTTGAGTGGGAAACGGACGACAAAGAACTTCGCTGCCCACCCACCACCCACTTGATAGCCACTATCGACGACTTGACCGACATGCTCGACTTCGACTCCGAAGACATCGACGGTATGGATGACGATGCGGGAGAAGAAGAGGAACCACCGCCCACAGGGCGATGGACAACCACCTCGTCATATGACATTTACTTGGTGGATACCCCCAAAGAAGATAATGGCGAGGACAAAAAGGATACAAGTGAGGATAAACCTCCCGAGAAGCAGCCGAAGCGCCGATGTCAGCAGCGCCGCTCTAAACCACGCCATGGTAAAAACAAAAATTCCGGCACATGAGACAATAACAATCCAGACGATGCCGAAGACAATGAAGACGACCCCGCCAAGCCAGGATTCGAACAGGCCGGATGAGAGGACGGGCAAGCCAGCCCTGATGAACAGGCCACGAATGAAAACTCGGAGGAGGACAACTACACGACCCCTCCGAGGATGAGGTGAGCGTCGGCTACAACAAAATTACCATGCCTAAGGATCCCGCCGAGCAGGAACGCTTCAAGCGACGGCGTATAGCCACTGCGAAAAGCCTGAAGAAGAAGCAGCAGTAGCTTCAAGCTGATCAAGATCTGCTAGGGGGGCGCCTCAACACGCGACGACGACCGTCGGGCCGAATACAATACATACAAAACCACCAGGGCCGAATACAGCAGACCAGCTACATCTGAACTGCGTCGTGAGGTGGCTCGACATAGAGGCGCCGCACACCCCCTATGCTTCACGGATGAAGTAATGGAACATGAATTCCCAGAAGGGTTTAAACCCGTGAACATTGAATCATATTATGGAACAACCAATCCCGCGGTCTGGATTGAAGACTTTCTTCTCCATATTCACATGGCTCACGGTGATGATCTTCACGCCATCAAGTATCTCCCACTAAAACTCAAGGGACCAGCTCGACACTGGTTAAACAGTCTGCCAGAAAACTCCATTGGCAGTTGGGAGAACCTGGAAGATGCATTTCTCGACAAATTTCAGGGCACTTATGTGCGACCACCGGACGCTGATGACTTAACTCATATCACCCAACAGCCCGGAGAGTCAGCCAGGAAATTCTGGACTCGGTTCTTAACTAAAAAGAACCAGATTGTCGACTGTCCGGATGCCAAATCCCTAGCGGCCTTTAAGCATAACATCCGCGATGAGTGGCTAGCCCGACACCTTGGCCAAGAGAAGCCAAAATCCATGGCAGCCCTTGTCGGTGTCAGAACCGACGGATCTCGGGTAGGGGGTCCTGAACTATGCGTCTAAGGCTAATGGTAACAGGAGACTGGGGACACAATGTTTACCCAGGTTCGGGCCCTCTCAATGGAGGTAATACCCTACTTCCTGCTTGATTGATCTTGATGATATGAGTATTACAAGAGTTGATCTACCACGAGATCAGAGAGGCTAAACCCTAGAAGCAAGCCTACGGTATGATTGTTGATGTGTCCTACGGACTAAACCCTCTGGTTTATATAGACACCGGAGGGGGCTAGGGTTACACAGAGTCAGTTTATAGAGAAGGAGACCTACATCCGAATCGCCAAGCTTGCCTTCCACGCCAAGGAGAGTCCCATCCGGACACGGGACGAAGTCTTCTATCTTGTATCTTCATAGTCCAACAGTCCGGACAAAGTATATAATCCGGCAGTCTGGATACCCCCTTATCCAGGACTCCCTCAGTAGCCCCTGAACCAGGCTTCAATGATGATGAGTCTGGCACGTATATTGTCTTCGGCATTACGAGGTGGGTTCCATCTCCGAATACTCCAAGATAAATTCCAAACACAAGGACCTTGTCCGGCTCAGCAAGATAACATTCCTTATATCACCATAGAGAGAATAATAATAATCCACAATCCAATATGCTGACGATTCTTCGAAGAGCGACATCACGCCACGGTCCGGTTTTTATTCGAACCGTTCCTACAACTTGCTATCGCACACACCATGAGGCGGTTTCCTTCGCACGTCCTGTCAGAGCAGAGATCGTGTTCCCCTTATTGCGGGATTCTCATCAATGCGGGTATGGGTAATCCAACCGTGCCTGTTGGCATGATCCCGTGTTTTTAGGCAAGTCCTGAATGACTGCGTTCGGGGACGCTTGATATTCTCCCCCCTTTATAAAGGAGCCGAGGTCTATCCCTCTGTCTCCACGCTCGCACATCTCGCACCCTGAGTCCCAACACCTAAAGTCCAAGCTTAAGCACCCCGGATCTTCGATCATGTCCGGATCTGGCCATCAAGGCCGATGGATGGCTTCTTTGTCACAGAGGAGGATATTGCGAAGCTTAGGGAGGTTGGGTATTTGACCGCCGATGTCAAGCACAAGCTTCCTGCTCCCGAACAGGTTATCCCCACTCCCGAGACAAACGAGAGCGTCGTATTTGTCTCCCACTTCCTCCGGGGCTTAGTCTTACTCTTGATCCCTTCGTGAGGGGGCTCATGCACTACTACGGGCTAGATTTCCACGATCTAGCTCCGGATTCCATCCTCCACATCTCGTCATTTATCGTTGTGTGTGAAGCCTTCCTTCACATTGCCCCCCCACTTCGGTTTATGGCTCAAGAACTTCAATGTGAAGCCGAAGATAATCGAGGAGCGACACACAGAGTGCGGAGGTGCCATCATAAGCAGGAACGCTGATGCCCCGTGGCCCGAAGGCTCCTTCCCGGAGGTATCTGATTTATGGCAACGGAGGTGGTTCTATGTCACAGCTCCCCGAGGCTCAAAGTGGGCGGTCGCGCCTGCCTTCCGCTCGGGCCCTCCACCTCAACTGGCATTGTGGGAAAAAGTGGGACAAAACTGGGGGCCTGCGAACGATGTACCAATGCTACAAAGCCGCATTCGGGAGCTCCTTGAGAGGGACATTAGTCTCGTCAAAATAATCCAAGTAATGCTAGTCCTGCGGATCCTGCCGTGCAAACACCGGCCTCTTCGGATGTGGGAATTCAATCCAGAAGGTCCGCGGACCATTTAGCACTTCTTTGGCATGACGCCTGAAGGGATGTATAAGTTGTTCTTCGGACCACGAATAAAGTGTCCGCATACCACCGAGGATGTGGGCCTGAGCTGCAATCACCTCGATACCCAAGTAAGTAACCCTATAACCGAACACCTTGCTTATATTTGTCATGGCATTGATCTGAACACTATCCGCAACCAGGATTGACTTAGTAAGGAGAAGAGGACTAGGTGTCCGGCCCCTCTTCCCGAAGGTTCGCCTGGCCCGGCAATGGCCAGGATTCTTGAACGGACACTAAGTCGGGTGTGCTACGTCTTGAGCTAGTGTTGGTTTTCCTCGAAGAGGAGAGGGTGATGCAGCAAGTGTAGCGTAAGTATTTCCCACAGTTTTTGAGAACCAAGGTATCAATCCAGTAGTAGGCTCCTCAAAAGTCCCACGCACCTAGACAAACAAACTGAGAACTCGCAACCAACACAATAAAGGGGTTGTCAATCCCTTCACGGCCACTTGCGAAAGTGAGATCTAATAGAGATAGTATGATAAGATAAATATATTTTTGGTATTTTATGATATAAATGCAAGAAAAGTAAAGATGTAAATAAAAGTAGATTGAAAGCAAATATGATAAGAGATAGACCATGGGGCCATAGGTTTCACTAGAGGCTTCTCTCGAGAGCATAAGTATTACGGTGGGTAAACAAATTACTGTCAAGCAATTGATAGAAAAGCGAATAATTATGACATTATCTAGGCATGATCATGTATACAGGCATCACATCCAAAACAAGTAGATCGACTCCTGCCTGCATCTACTACTATTACTCCACACATCGACCGCTATCCAGCATGCATCTAGAGTATTAAGTTCATAAGAACGGAGTAACGCATTAAGCAAGATGATATGATGTAGAGGGATAAACTCATGCAATATGATATAAACCCCATCTTGTTATCCTTGATGGCAACAATACAATATGTGTCTTGCAACCCTTTCTGTCACCGGGTAAGAACACCGCAACATTGAACCCAAAGCTAATCACTTCTCCCATGGCAAGAAAGATCAATCTAGTAGGCCAAACCAAACCGATAATTTGAAGAGACTTGCAAAGATAACTCAATCATACATAAAAGAATTCAGAGAAGATTCAATTAATAACCATAGATAAATCTGAACATAAACTCACAATTCATCGGATCTTGACAAACACACCGCAAAAAGAGATTACATCGAATAGATCTCCACAAGGGAGGGGGAGATCATTGTATTGAGATCCAAAAAGAGAGAAGAAGCCATCTAGCTAATAACTATGGACCCGTAGGTCTGAGGTAAACTACTCACAACTCATAGGAGGGGCAAGGATGTTGATGTAGAGGCCCTCCATGGTGGATTCCCCCTCTGGCAGAGTGCCGGCGAAGGCTCCAAGATGGGATCTCGCGGATACAGAAGGTTACAGTGGTGGAAATTGTGTTTCGTGGTGCCCCCGGATGTTTTCGGGGTCCGTGGGTATATATAGGAGGAAGAAGTACGTCGGTGGACGCCCGAGGGGCCCACGAGACAGGGGGCGCGCCCTCCTATCTCGTGGGGCCCTCGGAGCTTTCTTGACTTGCAGCCCAAGCTCTCTGGATCAGATTTGTTCCAAAAATAACGCTCCCGAAGGTTTCATTCTGTTTGGACTCTGTTTGATATTCCTTTTCTTTGAAATACTGAAATAGGCAAAAAAACAGCAATATGGGCTAGGCCTCCGGTTAGTAGGTTAGTCCCAAAAATGATATAAATATGTAGAATAAAGCCCATAAGCATCCAAAACAGGTAATATAACAGCATGGAACAATCAAAAATTATAGATACGTTGGAGACGTATCAAGCATCCCCAAGCTTAATTTCTGCTCGTCCTCGAGTAGGTAAATGATAAAAAGAGAATTTTTGATGTGGAATGCTACCTAGCATAATTCATAATGTAATTTTCTTTCATTGTGGCATGAATGTTCAGATCTAAGTAATACAAAATAAAATTTCATATTGATATAAGAAATAGTAATACTTCAAGCATACTAAGCAAGAATCATGTCTTCTCAAAATAGCATGGCCAAAAGAAAGTTATCCCTACAAAATCATATAGTCTGGCTAAGCTCTATCTTCATCACACAAAGTATTTAATCATGCACAACCCCGATGACGAGCCAAGCAATTGTTTCATACTTTAATAATCTCAAACTTTTTCAAGTTTCACGCAATACATGAGCGTGAGCCATGGACATAGCACTATATGTGGAATAGAACGGTGGTTGTGGAGAAAAAAAAGGAGAAGATAGTCTCACATCAACTAGGCGTATCAACGGGCTATGGAGATGCCCATTAATAGATATCAATGTGAGTGAGTAGGGATTGCCATGCAACGGATGCACTAGAGCTATAAATATATGAAAGCTCAACAAAAGAGAACTAGTGGGTTGCATCCAACTTGCTTGCTCACGAAGACCTAGGGCATTTTGAGGAAGCCCATCATTGGGATTTACAAGCCAAGTTCTATAATGAAAAATTCCCACTAGTAAATGGAAGTGACAACATATGAGACTCTCTATCATGAAGATCATGGTGCTACTTTGAAGCACAAGTGTGGTAAAAGGATAGTAGCATTGTCCCTTCTCTCTTTTTCTCTCATTTTTTATTTGGGCCTTTTTTTATGGCCTCTTATATATATATATATATATATATATATATATATATATATATATATATATATATATATATATATATATATATATATATATATATATATATATATTTCATCCGGACTCTCATCCCGACTTATGGGGGAATCATAGTCTCCATCATCCTTTCCTCACTGGGACAATGCTCTAATAATGATGATCATCACACTTTTAGTTTTTTACAACTCAACAATTACAACTCAATACTTAGAAAAAATATGACTCTATATGAATGCCTCCGGCGATATACCGGGATATGCAATGAATCAAGAGTGACATGTATGAAAGGATTATGAACGGTGGCTTTGCCACAAATACAATATCAACTACATGTTCATGCAAAAAGCAATATGAAAAAAGTAATGTGTGTCATATGAACGGAACGGTGGAAAGTTGCATGGCAATATATCTCGGAATGGCTATGGAAATGCCACAATAGGTAGGTATGGTGGCTGTTTTGAGGAAGGAGTATGGTGGGTGTATGGTACCGGCGAAAGTTGCACGATACAAGAGAGGCTAGCAATAATGGAGGGGTGAAAGGAGTGCGTATAATCCATGGACTCAACATTAATCAAAAGAACTCATATACTTGTTGTAAAAATTTAGAAGTCATCAAAAACCAAAGTACTACACACATGCTCCTAGGGGGATAGATTGGTAGGAAAAGACCATCGCTCGGCCCCGACTGCCACTCATAAGGAAGAAAATCAATAAATAAAATTGTGCTCCAACTTCATCACAAAGCGGTTCACCATACGTGCATGCTACGGGAATCACAAACTTCAACTCAAGCATTCTTTAAATCCTTTATCACCCAACTAGCATGACTTAATATTACTACCTCCATATCTCAAAACAATTATCAAGCATCAAATTGATCATAGCATCCAATTCACTTTCTATGATAGTTTTTTATTATACCCAACTTGGATGCTCATCATTCTAGGACCAAATTAAAACCATAGCAAATACCATGATGTTCTAAGAGACTCTCAAAATAATATAAGTGAAGCATGAGAGACTAGCAATTTCTATAAAATTAATCCACCACTATGCTCTAAAAGATATAAGTGAAGCACTAGAGCAAAAACTATCAAGCTCAAAAGATATAAGTGAAGCACATAGAGTATTCTAGCAAATTCTAATCAAATAGGCTTCTCCAAAAAGGTGTGTTACAGCAAGTATGATTGTGGTAAACTAACAAGCAAAGACCAATATAATACACGACGCTCCAAGCAAAAGACATATCATGTAGCGAATAAAAATATAGCTCCAAGTAAAGTTACCAATGAACGAAGACGAAAGAGGGGATGCCTTCCTGGGGCATCCCCAAGCTTAGGATTTTGGCTATTCTTGAATATCTTGGGGTGCCATAAGCATCCCCAAGCTTAGGCTCTTGCCACTCTTTATTCCATAGTCTATAAAAGCTTTACCCAAAACTTGAAAACTTCACAACACAAAACTCAATAGGAAATCTTATAAGCTCCGTTAGTGAAAGAAAACAAAACCACAACATAAGGTACTGCAATGAACTCATTCTTTATTTATTTTGGTGTTAAACCTACTGTATTCCAACTTCCTTATGGTTTATAAACTAATTTGTTAGCCATAGATGCATTGAAATAAGCAAACAACACATGAAAAACAGAATCTGTCAAAAACAGAACAGTCTGTAGAAATATGTAACTAACGCAAACTTTTGGAACTCTACAAATCCTACCAAAATAGGAAGTACTGGAAAATTTGTGTATTGATCAGCAGCAAAAAGAATCAACGCAAAATATCTTTTCTGTGATTTATGGAATTTTTTCTCGTGAGCGCAAAGTTTCTGTTTTTCAGCAGAATGAAATCAACCATCATCATAGTTTATCCTATAGGTTCTACTTGGCACAAACACTAAACAAAAGATAAAAACACATCTAAACAGAAAGTAGAAACAAAATTTAACACTAAAAAGGAACAAAAACAAAGAACATAAAGAAAATTGGGTTGCCTCCCAACTAGCGCTATCGTTTAACGCCCCTAGCTCGGCATAAAAGTAAGGATAGATCTAACGAGTGCCATCTTTGGTGGGCAATTATTCAATGAGGCATCTATCTTTCTTAGAAATTTCTTAATTTCTAGTAATTATCAAACTCTTAGGCACAAGATCGAAAAATTCATTCATAGCAAAAGGTTCCTTAATGATGGCAAAAAGATTGGGATGAACACTTATAGATTTAAGATCCGCAGTTTCCTTACTAGATGATTCATCCTTACTCTTAGGAACATAAGTAAGCTTAGGTTTTTTAGTAGACGAACTTGGAGTGTTTTGAATGGAAGAAAAAGCGGTTCCCAAGTTGGTAATGATACCCTCAAGTTTGTCGATTCTTGTGGAATCTAGATTTATTCTTTCGTTAACTATGGGTTCTTTTTCTTTAATATTTTTCAGAGTTGTTCCTACCTTAGATCCATATTAGGTAATTTGATTGTGGATCTTTTTATCAAGATTTTCAATTGATTCAATGCTAGCAACTTTATTCTCAATAATTTCAAGTCTTTGCATAACATGCTCCAAAGTTAACATAGTTCCATTAATCAAAGGAGGTGGTGAGCCAAATAAATCTATTAAAGCATTGTAAGAATCAAAAGTATGGATACCCAAGAAATTCCCTCCGGTAATGGTATCAAGGATATATCTAAACCAAGGATTAGCACCTACATAAAAATTACGAAGAAGAACCGAAGTAGATTGCTTCCTGGTAGTTCTATTTTGAGCATTCTAAATTCTATACCAAGCGTCTTTTAGATTTTCTCCCTCCCTTTTCTTAAAATGTAAAACTTCATTCTCGGGAGATAACGGAGAAGATAAGAGACTAGTAATAGTGACAAGGTGAACAAACTAACACATGAGCAAGCAAAAAGGCAAACGAGAAAAAGGCGAAAGAAAAGAGGGGAGGGGATTGGGAAAGAGAGGGTGGATAAAACGGCAAGGGTGAAGTGGGGGAGAGGAAAACGAGAGGCAAATGGAAAATAATGTAAATGCGAGGGAGATGGGTTTGTGATGGGTACTTGGTATGTCTTGACTTGAGCGAAGACCTCCCCGGCAACGGCGCCAGAAATCCCTCTTGCTATGTCTTGAGCTAGCGTTGGTTTTCCCCGAAGAGGAGAGGGTGATGCAGCAAGTGTAGCGTAAGTATTTCCCTCATTTTTTGAGAACCAAGGTATCAATCCAATAGGAGGCTCCTCAAAATTCCCACGCACCTACACAAACAAACTGAGAACTCGCAACCAACGCCATAAAGGGGTTATCAAACCCTTCACAGCCACTTGCGAAAGTGAGATCTAATAGAGATAGTATGATAAGATAAATATATTTTTGGTATTTTATGATATAGATGCAAGAAAAGTAAAGATGCAAATAAAAGTAGATTGAAAGCAAATATGATAAGAGATAGACCCGGGGGACATAGGTTTCACTAGAGGCTTCTCTCGAGGCCATAAGTATTACGGTGGGTAAACAAATTACTATCAAGCAATTGATAGAAAAGCGAATAATTATGACGTTATCTAGGCATGATCATGTATATAGGCATCACATCCAAAACAAGTAGACCGACTCCTGCCTGCATCTACTACTATTACTCCACACATCGACCGCTATCCAGCATGCATCTAGAGTATTAAGTTCATAAGAATGGAGTAACGCATTAAGCAAGATGATATGATGTAGAGGGATAAACTCATGCAATATGATATAAACCCCATCTTGTTATCCTCGATGGCAACAATACAATACGTGTCTTGCAACCCTTTCTGTCACTGGGTAAGAACACCGCAAGATTGAACCCAAAGCTAAGCACTTCTCCCATGGCAAGAAAGATCAATCTAGTAGGCCAAACCAAACCGATAATTCGAAGAGACTTGCAAAGATAACTCAATCATACATAAAAGAATTTAGAGAAGATTCAATTAATAACCATAGATAAATCTGAACATAACCTCACAATTCATCGGATCTTGACAAACACACCGCAAAAAGAGATTAGATCGAATAGATCTCCACAAGAGAGGGGGAGATCATTGTATTGAGATCCAAAAAGAGAGAAGAAGCCATCTAGCTAATAACTATGGACCCGTAGGTCTGAGGTAAACTACTCACAACTCATAGGAGGGGCAAGGATGTTGATGTAGAGGCCCTCCATGGTCGATTCCCCCTCCGGCAGAGTGCCGGCGAAGGCTCCAAGATGGGATCTCGTGGATACAGAAGCTTACTGTGGTGGAAATTGTGTTTCGTGGTGCCCCCGGATGTTTTCGGGGTCCATAGGTATATATAGGAGGAAGAAGTACGTCGGTGGACGCCCGAGGGGCCCACGAGACAGGGGGCGCGCCCTCCTATCTCGTGGGGTCCTCAGAGCTTTCTTGACTTGCACCCCAAGCTCTCCGGATCAGATTTGTTCCAAAAATAACGCTCTCGAAGGTTTCATTCCGTTTGGACTCCGTTTGATATTCCTTTTGTTCGAAATACTGAAATAGGCAAAAAAACCAGCAATATGGGCCGGGCCTCCGGTTAGTAGGTTAGTCCCAAAAATGATATAAATATGTAGAATAAAGCCCATAAGCATCGAAAACAGGTAATATAATAGCATGGAACAATCAAAAATTATAGATATGTTGGAGATGTATCAGGGTGCCACCAGAGAGAGCTGAAGGGGAGAGCGGGGAGGCCAAGAGTGGGCCTCACACATTGCGCATCCGAACCGCGGGAATCAGCGCCTCCACGGAGGAGGAGAATCGAGGAGGCGATTCTGAGGTTTCCTCGCCTCCGAAGATTTGGAGATGGTGGGGGGCTAAACAAGGGAAAAGAACTTCGCCAAAGGGCCGTGCCCCGAAGGGCATCCTCACCGCACAGTGCCCGCCAACGGGCCAGCCCTCCACCGAGCTGTTAGTTTAATTAAGCAAAGATCTTATTGCTTTTTCCTCTGAGAGTAATAACCGGGACTTTGGTTTTTGTAGCCCGGCCAGCAGTTCATCTCAACAGGGTTCGTCTTCGGGGGATCTTCTTCTGGAGATGATGGAGAGTGAAACCCGACCTGCCTCGCTGCCCCGTGAGGAGGGCGACCCTGAGGTATCATCACTAGGAGTCCGGATCCAATGGGGCCAGAAGCTAACACTTCGGCCGCCCTGAGCCTAGCGTGTTCGGCTGCTGTGGCGGACAATGGAAAGGGTCCGGGAGAGTCCGGTGTCCAACCGAACACGCTGACGGGCCTCCTGGAGTCAACTGGTCTCTTGGAGGATCATCGTACCCTAATGGGTACGGTGTCGGAGAAAATTTCCTCCGCCACAAGTGGTTTAAATGAAGCTTTTAGGAGCCTGCTCAAAGGCTTTGAGGTAAGCCGCAATTTTTAGTTGAGCCGCACGCGATACATGCGCTCTGTGTAGATAGTAGCCCCTGAGACTGTGGATGCCAGCCCATGGCGGCAACCGGAGGATCAAACTCCGAGTTAATGATCGCGCTTGCATTGATGTGCAGGTTGCTAAGGGTTCAACAATAGACTAAGCCGCTGAACGCGATGAATTGAGGCGGCAGATTGACATTGTGGAGGCTGACGTCACACTTGTGAACAAGCGATTCGAGGAGTCGTAGAGTATGCTTTCCTATATCCACATCTATTTTTGCAAGAAGGTTGAAATATTGATGTGATGTTATGTAGTTGCAGGCGGAGCTGCTGCCGTTGAGGCCCTGAGGGCGGAGCTTGCTCTAGCCAAGGAACAAGCTCGGATTAGCAATGCGGCTGCTCTAAAGGCAGCCGAAGAATTAAAGGCCGAACAGGCCGCTCGTCTCTGAAGCGAGGAGAAGATAGCCGAGATGGCTATGGAGCTGAGGGACGCCGCCGGCCGGTATGAGCTTCTCGAAAAGGAGAATCAAACAAAGGCGGCCGACCTGAAGAAGGCGATGGATTCGGCTAAAGAGATGCGCTCTCAGATTAGAGACGCACGGGAGGAACTTCGACAAGCCAGAGAAATCGCGGCCGGAAGTCCTTATGTGTTGCGGACGAAGTTTTTATATCCAAAGTATGCTCCGTTGGATAAGCTATGGAGCGCCGCAGATGAGTATGCGGACTTGGCGAAGAGTGCGGCTGATGCGACCAAGTTATTCAAGGATCATGAGGATAACAAAATGGAGAGGCTGTTCTGGTCGCAATTTAATGCTCCAGCGTGCGCCTTGCCCTTGAGTGAGAAAATGGCCGCTATAGACGAGCTCCATAGGCTGTCCGGCCTTGCAATGAGGTCTATAATAGACCATCTGTGGCCGAAGGAGCCGAAGCTGGATAATTACTTTGGTTTGGTGCAACGATTATTTGGCGCCAGAGCGCAGATTGATGCCATGAAGAGAACGGCGTGCATAGAGGGTGCGCGGATGGCTTTTGCCCATGTGAAAACATATTGGGCGGATATGGAGGCCACCTGTATTACAACCCGGGGTCCGGCAGGAAGCCAAGACCCAGCCGAGCACTATTTTGAGCAGGTCATAGACGGTGCTCGTAGAATAGAGGCCCAGTGCTCCAAGAATGTCATGTTTGAGTGACGAAATTGTAAACAACTATGTGTTTCATTATAGAGGCTGCTTCTTTATATATATATATACTTTTGCCTGAAAGTATTATAGTGTCTCCTGTGCGGCTATTTATATATGCATATAATCGTGAAAGTTAGCAGTCGTTGGCTTCAGCACCCACGCACATAATGCGGGGTTGTTCGAGAAAATATGCATGAACACACTTGATCCAACGTCTTGGTCCATTAAGGAGGTGATCGCACGTCGAACCAGGCATCCGGACTATATAGCTGTAACACTTTCGCTTAGCCATAGGAGTTGAAAGGTGGGGCTACTATATAGCCCCTGGTACTTCCGCGTGCATCCGGATACGGTGCGCATACTCGATCGGTAGACTGGTCCTTCGTTAATGCGTGGGAATCCTATAGATTCCGATGAGTCCTCGAGTGGTTGATCAGTCTCTCGCTATATCATGACAGTCAGTTTTCGGCTTTCTCTACTGAGGTGCTCATCCGAAATAACCAGGGCACAATCACAGTAGTTCTCCTTTGGCCACCTTAGCCGATAAAATAGAATGTAAGGCAACAAAACCAGGAGCCGGGCTAAACCAACATTTGACCAAAGACATGATTCGGAGCTGATGCATATAAGGCCAAACTCATGACGTCGAACACTCCCGAAGGTATTCGGACTTTATAACATATATTGGGTTGAAAAATGCCCTTGACCCTGTGGTTCCAGTTACGCGCACTTATCTGTCGTGGCAAAAATCCTAAAACGCCAGTGTCCCTTACAGGTGTATGAAATACCCAAGGGACGTTGAGCAACAAGAGACAGTAAAGAAGGTTTACGCAGGGGCTTAATCTAAAGAGAAACCTGTGGGCAGGGCCCTGCTGCTCGTCTACACCTGTGTCTCCGTTGTGCCGTATCCTGGAAGGGTGTCGCACTGGTAGTGTCTGTGAGAATGAAAGAAAAAGAAAACGTGCAAAAAGTTAGTTATGCTCGAGAAATGTTCGAGATCCGGCCTGTTAACGAGGCAAGCCGAACTGTGGGATTGTGTTACATGTTTTCAGCCCCTCGTATTATTTGTGGGGACACATGTGCAGCCCCTGGATCATGTTTATCCGAGCCATTGTGAAGAATGGTGTATTGGACTCGTCTAACCGTGTCTGTGGTCTTGACGACCGGTCATGCGTTCCGGTGGGAGAGGCCGCCTAGAGTCCGATAGCGGGAACTGCCGCATACTGTTCTGTGTTTCTGCTAACCGTGATGATGCCGCATGGACCGGGCATTTTGAGTTTAAGGCACGCGTAGTTTGGTATTGCATTAAAGCAAGCGAAGCCGGTCTTCCAAGCAATGCATTATAGTCGCTGCTGATGGGAGCGATGTTGAAGAGTAAACTCTCGCGTCTGAAATTGTCGGGAGAACCGAATGTTACTTCTAACACGAGGGAGCCCCAGCAATGGGCCATGACGCTTGGAATTACTCCATTGAAGGTGGCATTGTTTTGATTTATTCTGGATGGGTCTATCCCCATCATGCGGATGGTGTCTTGATATATCAAATTAAGACTACTGCCGCCGTCCATTAGGACGCGAGTAAGATGGTATCCATCAATTATTGGGTCGAGCACCAAGGCAGCCGATTCTCCATGCCGGATACTGGCCAGGTAGTCCCTGTGATCAAAAGTGATCGGGCATGTTGCCCAGGGATTAAATTGGGGGGCTACAAACTCTGCGTGAGTTGCGTGTACCATGTTTACCGCTTTCACTTCCGGTGGGAATTGCTTCTGGCCCCTAGTGTTCGGCTGGCGAGGTTCATCCTCATCTTCACTTGGTGTTTCCCTTCACTTATGTTTGGTGTTTAACTTGCCAGCCTGCTTGAAAACCCAACATTCTCTGTGGGTATGATTTGCAGGTTTGTTGGAAATGCCATGGATTTGGCACAATCTGTCCAGGACTTTGTTCAGGCCGGATGGTTCCTCTTTACTGCCGTTAAATGGCTTTCTTCCTTGACTAGGTCGAGAGCCCCTAAATCCGGAGTTGATCGTTGTGCTGTCCGGACTATCGTTATTCCGATGTTTGTTCTTAGTGTGCCGTGGCTTCCCGTTGCCGTCTCGGATTTCGGTTGTGTCTGGGTCACTGGTGCCTTTACGGGCCAATCAGCTGTCCTCGCCCGCACAAAATCGGGTCATGAGGCTTGTTAAGGCTGCCATCATTCTTGGTTGTTCTTGGCCGAGGTGTCTGGCAAGCCACTCGTCTCAGATACTGTGTTTGAAGGCCGCTAAGGCTTCGGCGTCCGGACAGTCGACAATTTGATTCTTCTTAGAGAGGAATCTATTCCAAAGCTTGCGGGCTGACTCTCCGGTCTGTTGTATTATGTGACTTAGATCGTCAGCGTCTGGAGGCCGGACATAGGTCCCTTGAAAGTTGGCCCTGAAAGCATCCTCAAGTTCCTCCCAACTTCCAATTGAGTTTTCGGGGAGGCTTTTCAGCTAATGACGGGCTGGTCCTTTTAACTTGAGGGGGAGGTATTTGATGGCGTGGAGGTCGTCCCCACGAGCCATGTGTATGTGAAGGATAAAATCTTCAATCCAGACCCCGGGGTCCGTCGTTCCATCGTATGACTCTATATTCACGGGTTTGAATCCCTGTGGAAATTCATGATCCAGCACCTCATCCGTGAAACACAGGGGGTGCACAACCCCTTTGTATCTGGCCGTGTCGTGGCCTGCTGCCGGCTGTTGTTGCTCTCGGTGTTGATTCCGGACTGGTATTCGATCAGCATGATCATTGTGGTGACCATAATCCCGCGTTGGAGCCTGTCCTCTGGACGCGTAGATGGACCTGGCCGCACTGGCCTTTTTGTCCTGGAGCTCTCGTAAATCTTGTGCGGTATCAGTGGCTGCTCTATCGCGGCCATGAGTTGGTTGGTCCGGCTGAGTAGCCGTATTGTTTTTGGGCCGAACGGGTGATGCGGCTTCATTGTCGAATTCGGGTAGCAGTTTGCGCTTTGGGTAGCTCTTTGTGTGGCAATTATCGCCATGTTTTCCTTCGGTGTCCAGCACCTTATTCCATCGTCGGTTGAGCGTATCCTGTGCGGCCTTAAGCCTTTGCTTCTGCTTCTTCAGAATCCATGTTGTGGCCAGGAGTTTTATGCGGAGTTTGTCTTGTTTTGACTGTTCTTCCGGGATGATGAACGCATCGTCAACCGGACTGTTATCTTCTTTGAAGGTAGCATGATGAGTTCGGCCCTCTGAATTGTGAACAGCGTCTGCTCCGGGCTGTGTTCGGCATGACCTCGTTTATCCTTCTCCATTGCTGGCTCCCTATGGTCGTTGTTGCCTTCGAAATCAACCGGAGTGTCATCCTGTTTTGGGTTGTTATCGCTATTTTTACTGTGACTGGACCTAAGGCGGCGCCTACACCGTCGTTTTTGCTTTTGCCCGGGGGGGTTTATCCTCTGTTGTGTCACTTTTGTCAACATTGTCTTCTTTGGGGGTGTCCACCATGTAGACGTCGTATGATGAAGTGGCAGTCCAGCGCCGCGTGGGCGGTGGTTCCGGATCTTCCCCTACATCAACGTCAATACCGTCGATGGTATTGGGGTTGATGTCAAGCATGTCTGTTAGGTCATCGACAGTGGCTATAAAGTGAGTGGTGGGTGGGTCGCGATTTTCTTCGTCCTCCGTATCCCACACGAGCCGGACATAGTTCGGCTAGAAGTCTTCTGACAGTTAGATAGACTTTAATGAATCCAGCATGTCTCCGAAGGGCGAGTGCTGAAAGATATCCGCAGCGACGAACTCCATGACTGGATCCCAGTCAGATTCGATGTGCACAAGTGCGCTCGGTCCAGAACACACTGCCGGAGATGAGTCCGAGGGTCCGGAGACACAGATCCCTTTAGGAGAGGAGTCTGTGTTCGGCTCCAACGCCGAGGGGTGTGCGGCCTCCGGGGCAGGGTCCATCCACCCGTCCTTGGAAGGCACGACCCGCTCTAGAGCAAAGTCCGGAGCGATAGCAGGTGCGATGTTCCGAATACTGTCCGACTGCCGATCTAGGTCGTGCACGTTGTGATTGTTCGGCGCTCCTGACACAGGCCCGAATCCGTCGAAGATCAAGTCTCTGCGGATGTCGGCGGTGTAGTTTAGGTTTCCAAACCTGACCTGATGGTCGGGGGCGTAGCTATCGATCTGCTCCAGATAGCCAAGCGAATTGGCCCGCAGTGCGATGCCGCCGAACACGAAGATCTGTCCGGGGAGAAAAGTCTCACCCAGGGCACTGTGTTTAAAGGTTGGAGAAGCCATCTAGCCTTGCAGCGACGACATAGAGGAACTCTCAATGAAAGCACCAATGTCGGTGTCAAAACTGGCGGATCTTGGGTAGGGGGTCCCGAACTATGCGTCTAAGGCTAATGGTAACAGGAGACTGAGGACACGATGTTTACCCAGGTTCGGGCCCTCTCGATGGAGGTAATACCCTACTTCCTGCTTGATTGATCTTGATGATATGAGTATTACAAGAGTTGATCTACCACGAGATCAGAGAGGCTAAACCCTAGAAGCTAGCCTATGGTATGATTGTTGATGTGTCCTACGGACTAAACCCTCCGGTTTATATAGACACTGGAGGGGGCTAGGGTTACACAAAGTCGGTTTACAGAGAAGGAGACCTACATCCGAATCGCCAAGATTTCCTTCCACACCAAGGAGAGTCCCATCCGGACACGGGACGAAGTCTTCTATCTTGTATCTTCATAGTCCAACAGTCCGGCCAAAGTATATAATCCGGCAGTCCGGATACCCCCTTATCCAGGACTCCCTCAGCCCTCACAACACTCATGACCCGCTTTTGTGCGGGCGAGGATAGCTGGTTGGCCCATAGCGGCAGCACGTCAGGAAAGCCTGGCGCCTCAAATGCGAGAGACAGCAATGGCAAACACCGACGCAGCAGATTCAAGCGTCGAAATAATGGCAATAACGCCGAAGACACGGCCGCCAATTCCGGATTCAGTGGCTCCAAGTCCGGCCAACGGAAGAAGCCATTTAAAAGAAACAATTAGGTCCGTCCAGTTTGGACCGCATCCTCGATCGTCCATGTCAAATCCGTGGCACCGCCAATAAACCAGCCAACCACACCAACAGAAAGTGTTGGGTGTTCAAACAGGCCGGCAAGTTAAATGCCAAAAATACAAAGGGGCTGCACAACGATGACAACCAGGAGCCCCGGCCACCGAACACAGGGGGACAAAAGAAATTTCCTCCCCAAGTTAAAACGGTGAATATGATATACGCCACCCATATCCCCAAGCGGGAACGGAAGCGCGCACTAAGGGACGTCTACACGATGGAGCCAGTCGCCCCAAAATTCAATCCATGGTCTTCCTGTCCGATCACCTTCGATCGCAGAGACCATCCGACCAGTATTCGTCATGGCGGTTCAGCCGCACTGGTCCTTGACCCCATAATCGATGGATTCCACCTCACAAGGGTCCTCATGGATGGTGGCAGCAGCCTGAACCTGCTTTATCGGGATACAATGCGTAAAATGGGTATCAATCCCTCAAGGATCAAACCTACCAAAACCACCTTCAAAGGTGTCATACTCGGTGTATAGGCCCGTTGCACAGGCTCAATCACACTGGAAGTGGTCTTCGGATCCCCGGATAACTTCTGAAGCAAGGAGTTAATCTTCGGCATCGTCCCCTTTTGCAGTGGTTACCACGCACTGCTTGGAAGAACCGCATTCGCTTGAATCAATGTGGTGCCACACTATTCCTATCTCAAGTTCAAGATGCCCGGACCCCGCAGTGTCATAACAGTCAACGGAAATACGGAGCGCTCCCTCCGCAATGAGGAGCACACAGCGGCATTGGCAGCAGAAGCACAGAGCGGCCTTTCTAGTCAGAACCTCAATTCGGCAATAAGGCCCCCGGACAATCTTAAACGAGTCCGAACTGCTCTACAACAGAACCATCCGGCTTGCCCAGAGCTCACCTAGCAATTCGGCCTCCGTTCTAGTCCCAGTCAAGTGGCACAATTTGTGCCATGCGTCCATAACTACGCACTTAAGATACCATGGGCACAGACGGAGGCACAGCTAGACGGCGGTCCACAATGCGGCTCAACCACCCCAGGATCCGCACACCTTCACCTTTCTTCTCTCTTTCAGGTTTTTCTCTTTGTGAGGCTCTTCTGGTAACCTGATCATCGGACCCATAGCGGGATGGATATACTAAGGAATTAAGAAGCTTGGACATACAAGGGAACCCCCAAGTGGTCTCTGCTAATGATCGTTATACCTGTTTTACATACCCACCTGCAACCCGCTCTTGGTAAAGGCATGTTAAATAGCCCTACTTGCTTATCGCACCACTTGTACAAATATGCCTTGACGTATTATTCAAACTACAAAGGAAATTAACTTGATGTGTTTTGCTTTTTATTTCATCTTTTTCCTTGTCTTTGTACTTACTGCAGTCGTAAATTCTGGTACACTTTAAATCGCCAGGGGCTTCAATGCACCCATAACACGGCAAGAAAGTCCGAACACTTTATAGGATAGCTCGGCACCCCGAACTTATAGCATTATATGCATTGGCTCCGAATCATGTCTTTGGTCAAATGTTGGGTTTGCCCGGCTCCCATGTTTTGCCACCTTACATTCCGCTATACCGGCTAAGGCGGCACAGGGAGAACTACTGCGGTTGTGTCCCGGTTCTTCCGGACGAGCACCTCAGTAGAGAAAGCCAAAAACTTACTGTCATGATGTAGCGAGAGCTGGTCGCTGTTCGAGAGGTCTCAAAATCCTTAAAGATTTTTTCAGCTTCAAGCGAGGAATCGGTCATTGCCCGATTTAGGCGTGTATAGCGCCCCAAGTTCGGCCTTCCAAATACTAGGGGCTTCACCGAAATTAAATTTATAGAGCTCCTATGGCTAAGTGAGAGTGATAAAGCCATATAGTCCGATTGCCTTGTTCGTCGCGCTAAACACCTCCTTAAAGGACCAAAATACTTGGATAAAGAGTGTTTAGATTCATCCCGGACACCCCTGTACTAGCTATGTGGGGGCAGAAGCCGATGACTGGCCAACTTTCAAAATTTCATAAACGGCCGCACAGGAGAGATAATTTTAAATAAACATGCAATACATATTGCGTAGCAAATTTGTTTTATATTACAGGATATGAAAAAATGAATGTATTCATTCAAAGATTATATCCTTCGCGCATTGTTCCGCCACAAGGCGGGCTCCCTCCAGGATTCTGTCATAATACATCTCGGGACAACGGTGCTCCTTGCCCTCTGGCGGTCCCTCGGTCATCAGCGCCTTGGCATTCATCTTTGCCCAATGCATCTTCGCATGGGCAAACGCCATCCGCGCACCCTCAATGCACACCGACCGCTTTATGACGCCAAGTCACGGGCAGGCACTTACAAGCCGCTTAACGAGTCCGAAGTAACTGTTAGGCAGGGGCTCGGCTGGCCACAGCGGGACTATAAGGTCCTTCATGGCCAGTTCGGCCGCCTTGTGCAGTTCGACTAACTGCTTCAGCTGATCGCTGAAGGGTCGTGGATGCTCTAGCCCAAGGTACTGGGACCAGAACAACTTCTCCGTCGAGCTCTCTTCTTCGGCTCGGTAGAACTCCGCGGCGTCTGCTATGCTGCACGGCAAATCCGCAAATGCTCCTAGAGAACTCCGAATTGGGGTAAGTAAAAAGAATGTTTCCTTCACATGCTTGCTTTGCATAAAAATGCCTTACACGCCGTAATCCTTTGGGCTTCCTGGACTTCCTGGAGGGCTCTCTGGGCTTCGGCTCTGGCATCTTGTGCGCTCTGGAGGGCCTTGGCAAGCTCGGACTCTTTAGTCTTCGAGTCACGCTCCAAGGATTCGTACTTCTTGACGGCATCCTGGAGCTCTTGCTGCACCTCGCCGACCCGGGCCTCATGCTTCTCGCATGCGGCGCGTTCCTTGGCCGCTTTGTCTTCGGCCTCGGCTAACGCCTTCTTCAGGGTCGCCACCTCGGTCGTGGCCCCTACAACAGTTCATAACACTTTTGTCAGCGCGAACCAATTATCACTAATAAGTATACAGGCAGAGTACTATATACCTTGGCTCTCCTCCAGCTGCCTCTTCACAAGGCCGAGTTCTTCCTCGATCCGCTCCAGGCTCTGCTTTAGTCAAGAGACCTCCACAATACGAGCGGCAGCGGCTAGCAGCGACGCCTGCTTATTCACATAAGACATCTTTTGTTAGACTCCTGCGATTATTATTTGATCCTCTGTTCAGCTTTCCTTTCCAAACACCTAACACAGCATCAGGGGCTACTGTCTATACTGTGATATTTTCCCACAATTTTATTTCTTACCTCAAAGCCTGTAAGAAGGCTAGTGCAAGACTCTGTCAGTTCGCTTTTGGCGGACTGAACCTTCTTAATCACCATACTCATCAGAGTATGATGTTCTTCATCAATGGCAGTGTCGTGAAGTGCTTCCAGCAACCTGCTCGGTGCCTCTGGATGGACGAAGGTCATCGGTATAGATGGTTCACTCCCCTTGCTGGGGACTGCCCTCTTTCCCGAGTCCGGAACCTTTTGGGTTTCCGAAGCTGAATTCGGCTTGGGGCCAAACTAGCTGCGGCCCCCAAACTCAGAGTCCGTGGGGACTTTGCCCCCCAAATGTTCGGTCACCAGGGTCTCGCCCTCCGGCGTCTCCAGAACGGTCTCCCCTTGGCCCGGCATCCTTCAGGACAACACCTCCGTGTTGTCCGCACACTTGGGGTAGGAAGCTGTCGGAAGAGACTCACTGTTCATCGCCGCTGGGTCCAACGATCCTTCCGAAGAGGAGGATATCTCGATGTTGGACTGGGCCGGACTGCGGGAACATGACTGATACGGTAAGATGCGATAAAACAAATAGATCTTGCATACTAGTATGTCCAGACACTTACAATTTGGCCAGGGGCTTGACCCTGGGGTCCCACTCCTCGCTGTTGTTGGTAGCCGCGGCGGAGTAGTCCAGAAGGGTAGTCTTTCCCTTCTTGGATGTGCCGGCCTCCCCGTGCGTGGAGACCTTCCTCTTCCTCCCCCCAGTAGGTGGGGGACGGATTTCCTCCTCCTCCTCCTCCTCGTCTTTGGTGGAGGAGCTCGTCTCGGTGTCCTCGGACGTCGTGTACGAGGCACCCTTGCATCGGAGACCATCTCTGGTCCCCGTAGCCGCCTTCTTGGCCTTCTTCTCTAGCACCTCGTAGGGTGCCGGAAATAACATCCTCATCAGGAGAGGTGGTTCTGTATCTTCAGGTTGCGGGGCCGGATAGTCGACCCTCTCCGCCACCGCTACCCAATCCCGAAAGATTGGCATGGAGGCTTAGGTTCCTCCTGCAGGCATGTTAGTAAAAGGGCATGTCTCGTGAATATGATAACTCATCGGATTTGCTTGGCATTTTTCGCTGAGCCCGCGATCTTCGGTCGTGGGTGGTGGTGTATCGCCGGCCTTGAACAACACCTTCCAGATGTCTTCATGCGTCAAGTCAAAGAGCTCTTTCATCATCTGGTGTTCGGCCGGGTCGAACTCCCACAAATTGTAAACCCGTCTCTGGCACGGAAGGATCCGGCGGAATAGCATGACCTGGATCACATTGACGAGCTTGATTTTCTTGCTCACCATGTTTCAGACACATGTCTGGAGTCCCGTCAGTTCTTCCACTGAGCCCCAGGATAGGCCCTTCTCCTTCCAGGAGGTGAGCCGCATGGGAACGCCAGATCGAAATTCGGGGGTCGCTGCCCAGTTAGCGCCGCGCGGCTCGCTGATGTAGAACCACCCCGATTGCCACCCCTTTACGGTCTCCACAAAAGAGCCTTCGAGCCAGGTGACCTTGGGCATCTTACCCACCATGGCACCTTCGCACTCCACTACTTTTGGCTTCACATTGAAGGTCTTCAGCCATAGGCCGAAGTGAGGTGGGATGCGGAGAAAGGCCTCACACATGACAATAAATGCCGAGATGTTGAGGATGGAGTTGGGGGACAAATCATGGAAATCTAGCCCGTAATAGAACGTTAGTCCGCGGACGAACGGGTGTAGGGGGAATCCCAGCCCGCGGACGAAATGAGAGAGGAATACCACCCTTTCCTGGGGCTTCGGGGTAGGGACGACCCGCCCCTTGGCCGGAAGCCGATGCGCGATGTCCTTGGACAAATATCCGTCCCCCCCCCCCCGAGTTTCTTGATGTCTTCCTTCTTGATGGAGGAGGCCATCCACTAGCCTCCCACACCGGACATGTCTGGAGTGTTTTGCAGAGAAGGCAAAGGCTTGGGCATTGGAGCTCGAGAATGGATGAGCGGAGGAAGCAGAAGGCGTGGGTGAGAGAGGGGAATCCTTATCCCTTTATAAAGGAAGATCATGCGCCTCCCCACATGCCCTAAACCTCGCTTATTCCCCAAGCGCTGTGCTAATAGCTCGGTTGGGTTACCTACACCCGTATTAATGAGTATCCTGTGATAAGGGGACACGATCTCTGCTTCGACAAGACGTGCCAATGAAGCCGCCTCGTAAATCATGTTGTGGCAGGCTAATAAAACGATTCGAATAAAAACCAGGCCGTGGTGTGATGTCATGCTGTGAATAAACTGTCAACAGGTTAGATCCATGAAATATTATACTCTCTACGGTGGTATGTGGAATTTGTTTTCGCAGAGCCGGACACGATTCTTGTGTTCAAGATCCACTTTGGAATATTCAGAGAAGGAACCCTCCTTGCAATGCCGAAGACAATCTGCGCTCCGGACTCAATCGTCATTGAAGCCTGGTTCAGGGGCTACTGAGGGAGTCCTAGATTAAGGGGTCCTCGGACAGCCGGACTA
Organism: Triticum aestivum; assembly: GCF_018294505.1. Classification (NCBI taxonomy): domain Eukaryota; kingdom Viridiplantae; phylum Streptophyta; class Magnoliopsida; order Poales; family Poaceae; genus Triticum; species Triticum aestivum. The sequence goes on along the minus strand of NC_057798.1, from coordinate 689,750,300 downwards.
TGTGCTTTGGCCGGACTGTTGGACTATGAAGATACAAGATAGAAGACTTCGTCCCGTGTCCGGATGGGACTCTCCTTTGCGTGGAAGGCAAGCTTGGTGATTCGGATATGTAGATTCCCTTCTCTATAACCGACTCTGTGTAACCCTAGCCCACTCCGGTGTCTATATAAACCGGAGGGTTTAGTCTGTAGGACAAGGACAACAATCATAATCATAGGCTAGCTTCTAGGGTTAGCCTCCTCGATCTCGTGGTAGATCAACTCTTGTAATACTCATATCATCAAGATCAATCAAGCAGGAAGTAGGGTATTACCTCCATAGAGAGGGCCTAAACCTGGGTAAACATCGTGTTCCCCGGCTCCTGTTACCATTAGCATTAGACGCACAGTTCGGGACCCCCTAACCGAGATCCACCGGTTTTGATGATAGAAGGCAAGCTTGGCGACCGGATATGAAGATTCCTTTCTCTGTAACCGACTTTGTAAAACCCTAGTCCCCTCCGGTGCCTATATAAACCAGAGGGCTTAGTCCGTAGAGGCAGATATACACAATCATAATTTCCATTGGCTAGACTTCTAGGGTTTAGCCATTACGATCTCGTGGTAGATCAACTCTTGTAATACTCATAGTCATCTAGATGAATCAAGCAGGAAGTAGGGTATTACCTCCATAGAGAGGGCCCGAACCTGGGTAAACATCGTGTCCCCCGTCTCCTATTCCCATCGACCTTAGACGCACAGTTCGGGACCCCCTACCCAAGATCCGCCGGTTTTGACACCGACATCGGTGCTTTCATTGAGAGTTCTGCTGTGTCATCACCAGAAGGTTTTGATGGCTCCATCAATCATCTACAACAATGCAGTCCAGGGTGAGGTTTTCCTTCCCGGACAGATCTTTGTATTCGGCGGCTTGGCACTGCGGGCCAACTCGCTTGGCCATCTAGAGCAGATCGACAGCTACGCCCCTGGCCATCAGGTCATGTTTGGAAGCTTGAATTACATCACCGACATCCGCGGAGACTTGATCTTCGACGGATTCGGTCCCATGACAGCCGCTCCCGGTCGCCACGATGAACATGACTTAAATCTGTCATCAGACCGTGCTCAGGAGATAGCGCATGTAACTACTCTGGCCCTAGATCCGAAGCATACTGCACCATCCGAGGACGGGAAGCTCAACCCTGCCATGGTAGCCGCAGACTCAGCGGCGTTGGAGCTGAACACAGATCTGGCCTCGAACGAGGCCTGTGTCACCGGAACCTCGGACTCGTCTCCGGCCACAGGTTCCAAACTGCGTGCATCAGTGCCCGTCGATCAGGCGCTGATCGTTGAGTTTTGCTCCGCTGATATCTTCCGGCACTCACCTTTAGGCAATGTGCGAAACTCATTAAAGGCCCTTGCCTCATCTGGGGATTCTCAGGCGAACTATATCCGGTTTGGATTGGAAGCTGATGTCGGAGAATTACGCTCCGCACCCACCACCCACTTTATAGGCACTGTCGAGGACTTAACCGACATGCTCGACTTCGACTCCAAAGACATCGACGGTATGGACGACGATGCAGGAGAGGAGCAGACGCAAGAGCCACCGCGTAGGTGTTGGACGGCCACCTCCTCGTACGGCGTATATATGGTGGATACACCCAAGGAAAACAATGGCGACAAAAAGGATCCAGTCGAGGATAAACCTCCTGAGAAGCCGCCAAAGCACCGACACCAGCGGCGTTGCTCTAAACCACGCCATGGAAAAAACAGCGATACCAGCACAGGAGAGAATCATACTCCGGACGATGCCGAAGACAATGAAGACCCCGTTGATCCAACTTTTGAACAAGATGAACGGGAAGACGGGCGAGTTAGCCCTGATGAACAAGACATGAATGAAGACTCGGAGGACAGTAATTACCTGCTGCTCTCCGAGGACGAGGTGAGCCTCGGTGACGAAGAATTTATCGTGCCTGAGGAACCTGTCGAGCAGGAGCGCTTTAAGCACCGGCTAATAGACACTGCAAATAGCCTGAAAAAGAAGCAGCAACAACATCAAGCTGATCAAGATCTTCTCAACGATAGATGGACTGACGTCCTGGCAGCCGAGGAATACGACCTCGAGCTCCCAACCAAAAGTTACCCGAACCGCAAATTGCTACCCCAATTCGATGATGAGGCGCTGGAACCCATCCTACCAGCGCACAATGCGGCTGACCGACCACCACGTGGCCGGGACAAGGCGGCAACTCAAGCCGAACACCAGCCCGCACTACCTCGCCGTAAAAACAAAGACACTACAGCTCGGGAATACACATATGACCTATGGCATGACCTGGAAACAAGCGCAGGTCAGACCAGATCGATCTATGGATCGAGAGGGGGTGCCGCGATGCGCGATGATAGCCATCCGGCCAGGCGTGACAAATACAAACCTGTCTGGGACAAATACCGCATACCAGCTCCATCCGAGCTGCGTCGCGACATGGCCCGAAATAGAGGCGCCGCACACCCAATCTGCTTCACTGATGAAGTAATGGGACATGAATTCCTAGAAGGATTTTGATACGTCTCCGTCGTATCTATAATTTTCGATTGTTCCATGCCAATATTCTACAACTTTCATATATTTATTTTTGGGACTAACATATTGATCCAGTGCCCAGTGCCAGTTCATGTTAGTTGCATGTTTTATGTTTCGCAGAAACCCCATATCAAACGAAGTCCAACCGGAATAAAAATAGACGGAGATTTTTTTGTTACATTTATGATTTTTGGGAAGAAGAATCAACACGAGACGATGCTCGAGTGGCCCATGAGGTAGGGGGCGCGCCCCTGACCCTCGTGGCCACCCCGTAAGGCGGTTGGTTCCTTTATTTCGCTGAAAGAAAGCCAATATCCAGACAGAAATCGTGTCCAAAGGACAACCCAATCGGAGTTACGGATCTCCGGGAATATAAAAAAGGGTGAAAGGGTAGAATCTGGAACGCAGAAACAGAGAGAGACAGAGAGACAGATCCAATCTCGGAGGGGCTCTCGCTCCTCCCACACTATGGAGGCCATGGACCAGAGGGAAACCCTTCTCCCATCTAGGGAGAAGGTCAAGGAAGAATAAGAAGAAGGGGGCTCTCTCCCCCTCGCTTCCGGTGGCGCCGGAATGCCGCCGGGGGCCATCATCATCACCGTGATCTACACCAACACCTCCGTCATCTTCACCAACATCTCCATCACCTTCCTCCCTCTATATTCAACGGTCCACTCTCCCGCAACCCGCTGTACTCTCTACTTGAACATGGTGCTTTATGCTTCATATTATTATCCAATGATGTGTTGACATCCTATGATGTCTGAGTAGATTTTCGTTGTCCTATAGGTGATTGGTGAATTGCTATGATTGGTTTAATTTGTTTGTGGTTATGTTGCTGTCCTATTGTGCCCTCCATGTTGCGCAAGCGTGAGGGATTCCCCCTGTAGGGTGTTGCAATACATTCATGATTCGCTTATAGTGTGTTGCTTGAGTGACAGAAGCATAAACCCGAGTAAGGGGGTTGTGGCGTATGGGATAAAGGGGACTTAATGCTTTAATGCTATGTTTGGGTTTTACCTTAATGATCTTTAGTAGTTGCGGATGCTTGCTAGAGTTCCAATCATAAGTTCATATGATCCAAGAACAGAAAGTATGTTAGCTTATGCCTCTCCCACATAAAACTTGCTATCGGTCTAGTAAAGTAGTCAATTGCTTAGGGACAATTTCACAACTCCTACCACCACTTTTCCACACTCACTATATTTACTTTATTGCTTCTTTATCTAAAAAGCCCCTACTTTTTATTTACGTGCTCTTTATATTCTTGCAATTCTATCCAACAACACCTACAAAGTCCTTCTAGTTTCATACTTGTTCTAGGTAAAGCGAACGTCAAGCGTGCGTAGAGTTGTATCGGTGGTTGATGGAACTTGAGGGAATATTTGTTCTACCTTTAGCTCCTCGTTGGGTTCGACACTCTTACTTATCGAAAGAGGCTACAATTGATCCCCTATACTTGTGGGTTATCAAGACCTTTTTCTGGCGCCGTTGCCGGGGAGTCATAGCGTGGAATGAATATTCTCGTGTGTGCTTGTTTGCTTTATCAGTAAGTAATTTTTATTTGCTTTTCTAAGTTGTTCTCTATCTTTATTTATGGATATGGAACACTAAATACCAAAAATATTAGATGTACTTGCAACTCATGGATATGGGCAACCTCCTAAAACCCTCGATGCTCATTATGTGAAAGATAGTATGTACTACTTTGATAATCTTGAGAAAACCCCATTCAACTATGTTATCGGAGACACGTTGGATCAACATGAATACTTTAGGGATTATTGATTGACACAAAAAGGGAAACTATTATGGGATCAAATTCATATGTTGCATTGGTATGCTCGTCAATTATGCTTGAGATATGATTATGCTTGTTGCTCAAGGATGAAGGCTCCACACCTTTCCTTTTCTTGCAAATTTAATGATAATAAAACCTTGGCTTCTTATGCTAATGGTATATATGATTACTATGCTGTGGAACAAATAGAAGAATTCGTTGCTTTTATGGGCGCTTATGAAATTTAATCTTTGTTTAAAACGTGTGAAAATCTTGATGATGGTGTTTACAGATCTGAAAATTTTGCTATACTTAAATATTGCTATGAGAATTATGAATACAATGCCGATATTGATGCGTTCATTGAGAAAGTCTCCGATGTCCAAGAAGAGACTAGTATTTTGCAGGAGTCTATGGAAGAAGAAATTGATGAAACTGTGAGCTCATTAGACGAAAAAGATGATGAGGAGAGCAAAGAAAAAGGAGGAAGAGCGGATTAGCTACCTGTGCCCACCTTCTAATGAGAGTAACTCTTCAACTCATACATTGTTTAATTTCCCTTCGTGCTTACCGAAGAATGATTGCTATGATGATTGTTATGATCTCGTTGATTCTCTTGAAATACCCCTTTTTGATGATGCTTGCTATACTTGTGGCCAAGATGCCATTATAAATTATGCTTATGGAGATGAACCTGCTATAGTTCCTTATGTTAAACATGAAATTGTTGATATTGCACCCACCCATGATAGTCCTATTATCCTTTTGAATTCTCCCTACTACACTATATCGGAGAAGTTTGCCCTTATTAAGGATTATATTGATGGGTTGCATTTTACTGTTGCACATGATGATTTTGATAGATATAATATGCATGTGTTTGCTGCTCCAACTTGCAGTTATTATGAGAGAGAAACTACATCTCCGCCTCTCTATGTTTCCAACACGATAAAATTGCAAGAAACTGTTTATAATATGCATTGGCCTTTACTTTGTGAGCATGAATTGTTATTTTATGACATGCTGATGCATAGGAAGAGAGTTAGACTTTGTTATTGCTTGATATATGTTACTTTTTGCTCACTACTAAATTACAAATCATTGTTAATTAAAATTGGCTTTGATATACCTTGGGATCCAGGTGGATCCATTACTGGAGCACTATATGCCTAGCTTAATGGCTTTAAAGAAAGCGCTGCCAGCGAGACAACCTAGAATTTTTAGAGAGTCATTTATTTCTGTTGAGTGCTTTCATAAAGTTTAATAACAAAAAAATTAAGAGGGAACCCAGAACTTTTCAAAAAGGAAAGTGAAGTGAGAAAGACAAGCATTGTTGAAGTGGGAGAGCTCCTTGAACTTTGTTCATGCTCACAGAAACTTTGTGAATCTTAATTACAGAAACTTTTCATCAAAAATAATTATCCCCTTGTACAATTCCATTGTATTATAGAAATAATGTGCCAAGGTTTGCCTTTAGGATGTTTACAATGCTTGTTGGTTTGTGCTGTGCAGGACAGAAACTTTGGCTGTAGTGCGCGATTTTACATTTTTTATTGTAACATGAAACGGTTCTGATTCGTTTTGCACTATCTTTCTATACAAATTTTTCATTTTTACTAATTTTGGTAGAATTGTTGGGGTACCAGAAGTATGGTGAATGTTCAGATTACTACAGACTGTTCTGTTTTTGACAGATTCTGTTTTTGATGCATAGTTTGGTTGTTTTGATGAAACTATCAATTTCTATCAGTGGATTAAGCCATGGAAAAGTTATATTACAATAGCTATAATGCAAAAACAAAATATGAATTGGTTTGTAACAGTACTTAGAGTAGTTATTTGCTTTATTATACTAATGGATCTTACCGAGTTTTCTTTTGAAGTTTTGTGTGGATGAAGTGTTCGATGATCGAGAAGGTCTCGATATGAGGACAAGGAGGAGAGGCAAGAGCTCAAGCTTGGGGATGGCCAAGGCACCCCAAGTAAATATTCAAGGATACTCTAGCGTCTAAGCTTGGGGATGCCCCAGAAGGCATCCCCTCTTTCTTCAACAAGTATCGGTGTGTTTTCGGATTTGTTTCGTTCATGCGATATGTGCAAATCTTGGAGCGTCTTTTGCATCTAGTTTTCACTTTTATTTTATGCACCATGCTGGTATGAGATAGTCCTTGGTTGATTTATAGAATGCTCATTGCACTTCACTTAATCTTTTGAGTATGGCTTTATAGAATGCTTCATGTGCTTCACTTATATCTTTTGAAGTTTGGATTGCCTGTTTCTCTTCACAAAGAAAACCGCCATTTGTAGAATGTTCTTTTGCTTCACTTATATTTGTTAGAGCGTGGGCATATCTTTTGTAGAAAGAATTAAACTCTCTTGCTTCACTTATATCTATTTAGAGAGATGACAGGAATTGGTCATTCACATGGTTAGTCCTAAAATCCTACATAAAACTTGTGGATCACTGAATATGATAGGTTTGATTCCTTGCAATAGTTTTGTGATATAGAGATGATAATATGTGGGAGGTTCTAGTATATGGTTGTGTTTAGTAAGGATATTGGTGTTAAGGTTTGTGATTCCCTAAGCATGCACGTATGGTCTCCTAACTATGTAACCAAATTGGCGCGCATTGTATTTTGATTGTTTATCCTTGCGTGAAGGTCGGGGGCGCGCGATGGTTAATGATGTCTACTACACAACCTTCTTCTTGTAGACGTTGTTGGGCCTGCAAGTGCACATTTTGTAGGACAATAGTAAATTTCCCTCAAGTGGATGACCTAAGGTTTATCAATCCGTAGGAGGCGTAGGATGAAGATGGTCTCTCTCAAACAACCCTGCAACCAAATAACAAAGAGTCTCTTGTGTCCCCAACACACCCAATACAATGGTAAATTGTATAGGTGCACTAGTTCGGCGAAGAGATGAAGATACAAGTGCAAAATAGATAGTAGATATAGGTTTTTGTAATCTGAAATAATAAAAACAGCAAGGTAGCGAGCGGTAAAAGTGAGCGTAAACGGTATTGCAATGATAGGAAACAAGGCCTAGGGTTCATACTTTCACTAGTGCAAGTTCTCTCAGCAATAATAACATAGATAGATCATATAACAAGCCCTCAACATGCAACAAAGAGTCACTCCAAAGCCACTAATAGCGGAGAACAAACGTAGAGAATACGGTAGGGTACAAAACCACCTCAAAGTTATTCTTTCGGATCGATCTATAAAAGAGTTCGTACTAGAATAACACCTTAAGACACAAATCAGCCAAAACCCTAATGTCACCTAGATACTCCATTGTCACCTCAAGTATCCGTGGGCATGATTATACGATATGCGTCACACAATCTCAGATTCATCCAACCAACATAAAAGTACTTCAAAGAGTGCCCCAAAGCTACTACCGGAGAGTCAAGAACGTGTGCCAACCCCTATGCATAGGTTCATGGGTGGAACCCGCAAGTTGGTCACCAAAACATACATCAAGTGGCACATGATATCCCATTGTCACCACAGATAATCACGGCAATACATACATCAAGTGTTCTCATAAAAGACTCAATCCGATAAAATAACTTCAAAGGGGAAACTCAATTCATCACAAGAGAGTAGAGGGGGAGAAACATCATAAGATCCAACTACAATAGCAAAGCTCGGGATACATCAAGATCGTGCCATAGAGGAACACGAGAGAGAACACGAGAGAGAGAGAGATCAAACACATAGCTACTGGTACATACCCTCAGCCCCGAGGGTGAACTACTCCCTCCTCGTCATGGATAGCGCCGGGATGATGAAGATGGCCTTCGGTGATGGGATCCCCCTCCGACAGGGTGCCGGAACAGGGTCCCGATTGGTTTTTCGTGGCTCTGGAGGCTTGCGGCGGCGGAACTCCCGATCTAGGTTCTGTTCTGGAAGTTTTTGGGTACGTAGGTATATATGGGTGCAGGAAGTACGTCGGTGGAGCTACGGGGGTCCCACGAGGCAGTGGGGCGCGCCCAGCGGGGGGGGGGGGGGGCACCCCCCCTCGTGGGCACCTCCCGTATCTCTTGACGTGCACTCCAAGTCCATCGGGTGGCTTTCCTTCCAAAAATAACTTCTCCAGTTGATTTCGTTCCGTTTTGACTCCGTCTGATATTCCTTTTCCTCGAAACACTGAAATAGGCATAAAAGAGCAAATCTGGGCTGGGCCTCCGGTTAATAGGTTAGTCCCAAAAATAATATAAAAGTGTATATTAAAGCCCAATATTGCCTAAAATAGTAAATAAATTAGCATGGAGCAATCAAAAATTATAGATACGTTGGAGACGTATCAGTTAACTCCTACCAACCTCCCCCCTAGGAGCATGCGTAGTAATACTTTGCTTTAGGGCTAATAAACTTTCGCAATAAGTATATGAGTTCTTTATGACTAATGTGAGTCCATGGATTATACGCACTCTCACCCTTCCATCATTACTAGCCTCTTCGGTACCGTGCATTGCCCTTTCTCACCTCGAGAGTTGGTGCAAACTTCTCCGGTGCATCCAAACCCCATGATATGATACGCTCTATCACAATTCACACATAAGCCTCCTTATATCTTCCTCAAAACAGACACTATACCTACCTATCATGGCATTTCCATAGCCATTCCGAGATATATTGCCATGCAACTTCCATCATCATCATATACATGACTTGAGCATTCATTGTCATATTGCTTTGCATGATCGTAAGATAGCTAGCATGATGTTTTCATGGCTTGTCCGTTTTTTCATGTCATTGCTATGCTAGATCATTGCACATCCCGGTACACCGCCGGAAGCATTCATATAGAGTCATATTTTTGTTCTAGTATCGAGTTGTAATATTGGGTTGTAATTAAATAAAAGTGTGATGATCATCATTAATAGAGCATTGTCCCATGAAAAAAAGAGAAAGGCCAATAAAAGAGAAGGACAAATAAAAAAAGGAAGCCCCCCAAAAAAGGGACAATGCTACTATCCTTTTACCATACTTGTGCTTCAAAGTAGCACCATGGTCTTCATATAGAGAGTCTCTTGAGTTATCACTTTCATATACTAGTGGGAATTTTCATTATAGAACTTGGCTTGCATATTCTGATGATGGGCTTCCTCAAATGCCCGACGTCTTCATGAGCAAGCAAGTTGGATGCACACCCACTTAGTTTTAGTTTGAGCTTTCATACACTTATAGCTCTAGTGCATCTGTTGCATGGCAATCCTTACTCCTCGCATTGACATCAATTGATGGGCATCTCCATAGCCCATTGATTAGCCACGTCGAAGTGAGACATTCTCCCATTTTTGTCTTCTCCACACAACCTCCACCATTATACTCTATTCCATCTATAGTGCTATATCCCTGGCTTGCACTCATGTATTGCGTGAGGGTTGAAAAAGTTGAAGCGCGTTAAAAGTATGAACCATTTGCTTGGCTGACACGGGGATAGGCATTAGGGGTACCTTGTGTTAAGAAAAGGGAGCATAAAAGACTATATGATTTTGTAGGGATAACGTTCTGTAAGCATTAATATTTTGAAAGGCCTGACTATTTGTTGGGATGCCCGAAGTATTATTGTTTTTATGTCAAATGATAGACTATTGCTTTGAATCACTCATGTCTTAATATTCATGCCATGATTACATACATGATCAAGATTATGCTAGGTAGCATTCCACATAAAAAATTATCTTTTTCTATCATTTACCTACTCGAGGACGAGCAAGAATTAAGCTTGGGGATGCTGATACGTCTCCGTCATATCTATAATTTTTGATTGTTCCATGCCAATATTCTACAACTTTCATATACTTTTGGCAACTTTTTATACTATTTTTGGGACTAACATATTGATCCAGTGCCCAGTGCCAGTTCCTATTTGTTGCATGTTTTATGTCTCACAGAAAACCCATATCAAACAAAGTCCAAACGGAATAAAAACGGACAGAGATTTTTTTGGAATATTTATGATTTTTGGGAAGAAGAATCAACGCGAGACGATGCTCGAGTGGCCCACGATGAAGGGGGGTGCGCCCCTAACCCTCGTGGCCACCCCAGAAGGCGGTTGGTGCCCTTCTTTCGCTGCAAGAAAGCCAATATCCGGATAGAAATCATGTCCAAAGGACAACCCAATCGGAGTTAGGGATCTCCGGTAATATAAAAAACGGTGAAAGGGCGGAATCTGGAACGCAGAAACAGAGAGAGACAGAGAGACATATCCAATCTCGGAGGGGCTCTCGCCCCTCCCACACCATGGAGGCCATGGACCAGAGGGTAAACCCTTCTCATCTAGGGAGAAGGTCAAGTAAGAAGAAGAAGGGTGGGGCTCTCTCCTCCTCGCTTCCGGTGGCACCGGAACACCGCCAGGGGCCATCATCATCACCGTGATCTACACCAACACCTCCGTCGTCTTCACCAACATCTCCATCACCTTCCCACCCCTATATTCAATGGTCCACTCTCCCGCAACCTATTGTACTCTCTACTTGAACATGGTGCTTTATGCTTCATATTATTATCCAATGATGTGTTGTCATCCTATGATGTCTGAATAGATTTTTCTTGTCCTATCGGTGATTGGTGAATTGCTATGATTGGTTTAATTTGCTTATGGTTATGTTGTTGTCCTATTATGCCCTCCGTGTCATGCAAGCGTGAGGGATTCCCGCTTTAGGGTGTTGCAATACGTTCATGATTCGCTTATAGTGGGTTGCTTGAGTGACAGAAGCATAAACCTGAGTAAGGGGGTTGTGGCGTATGGGATAAAGGGGACTTGATGCTTTAATGATATGGTTGGGTTTTACCTTAATGATCTTTAGTAGTTGCGGATGCTTGCTAGAGTTCCAATCATAAGTCCATATGATCCAAGAAGAGAAAGTATGTTAGCTTATGCCTCTCCCACATAAAACTTGCTATCGGTCTAGTAAAGTAGTCAATTCCTTAGGGACAATTTCACAACTCCTACCACTACCTTTCGACACTCGCTATATTTACTTTATTTCTTCTTTATCTAAACAGCCCCTACTTTTTATTTACGTGATCTTTATATTCTTGCAATTCTATCCAACAACACCTACAAAGTCCTTCCAGTTTCATACTTGTTCTAGGTAAAGCGAACGTCAAGCGTGCGTAGAGTTGTATCGGTGGTTGATAGAACTTGAGGGAATATTTGTTCTACCTTTAGCTCCTCGTTGGGTTCGACACTATTACTTATCGAAAGAGGCTACAATTGATCCCTTATACTTGTGGGTTATCAAGAGGTTTAAACCCGTAAACATTGAATCATATGATGGGACAACAGACCCCGCTGTATGGATTGAGGATTTTTCTTCTCCATATTCATATGGCCCACGGTGATGATCTCCATGCTATCAAATATCTCCCGCTAAAACTCAAGGGACCAGCTCGACACTGGTTGAACAGTCTGCCCGAAAACTCCATCAGCAGTTGGGAAGACTTGGAAGATGCTTTCCTTAACAACTTCCAAGGCACCTACGTCCGACCTCCAGATGCCGACAACTTAAGTCACATAATCCAATAGCCCAGAGAGTCGGGCAAGAAATTCTGGACTAGGTTCTTAACGAAAAAGAACCAGATCGTTGACTGTTCGTATGCCGAAGCCCTAACAGCCTTTAAACATAACATCCGTGACGAATGGCTTGCCCCACACCTCGGCCAAGAAAAGCCGAACTCCATGGCAGCCCTTACGACCCTTATGACCCGCTTCTGTGCGGGCGAAGACAGCTGGCTAGCCTATAGAAACAACAACTCAAGTAAACCTGGCACTTCTGAAGCCAGAGATAGCAATGGCAAGCCCCGATGTCAGTATCAAAACCGGCAGATCTCGGGTAGGGGGTCCCGAACTGTGCGTCTAAGGCTAATGGTAATAGGAGGCGGGGGACACGATGTTTACCCAGGTTTGGGCCCTCTCTATGGAGGTAATACCCTACTTCCTGCTTGATTGATCTTGATGAATATGAGTATTACAAGAGTTAATCTACCACGAGATCGTATTGGCTAAACCCTAGGAGCTAGCCTATGATTATGATTGTTGTTCTCGTCCTACGGACTAAACCCTCCGGTTTATATAGACACCGGAGGGGGCTAGGGTTACACAGGGTCGGTTACAGAGAAACGAATCTACATAACTGAATCGCCAAGCTTTCCTTCCACGCAAAGGAGAGTCCCATCCAGACATGGGACGAAGTCTTCTATCTTGTCTCTTCATAGCCCAACAGTCCGACCCATGTATATAGTCTGGTTGTTCGAGGACCCCTTAATCTAGGACTCCCTCAATAGCCCCTGAACTAGGCTTCAATGACGATGAGTGCAGCGCGCAGATTGTCTTCGGCATTGCAAGGCGGGTTCCTTCTCCGAATACTTCAAAGTAGATCTTGAACACAAGAATTGTGTCTGGCTCTAAAAAAATTCCATATACCACCTTAGAGAGTAAAATATTCCACGAGTCCAATCTGCTAACAACTTTTTCATGGCGTGACATCACACCACGGCCCAGTCATTTTTTGAACCGTTTTTAGCCTGCCCCTCCGTATTTCGAGGTGCGGTTTCATCGGCATGTATTGTCAAAGCAGAGATCATGTCCCCTTATCACGGGATTCTCATCAATACGGATATGGGTAACCCAACCGTGTCACCTACATGGCGTTTGGGAAGTAAGTGAATTTTAAGGCGAGTGGGGAGGCGCGTGACTTTTACTGCCTTTATAAAGGGATAAGGATCCAACTCTTTCACCCACGCCTTCTCTCTGCTTCCCCACCCTCGAGGTCCAGCGCCCAAGCTCTCATCTCTTCCGCCTCAAAAAGCACTCTAGCCATGTCTGGATCCGGAGCACAGGGCAAGTGGATGGCTCCTCCGTCAAGGAGAAGGATATCCAGAAACTCCGGGAGGCCGAGTATCTGGCCAAGGAGATCGCACATCGTCTCCCAGCCGAGGGATAGATCGTCCCCACTCCAGAACCCCATGAGAGGGTCGTATTCCTCCCTCACTTTGTCCGTGGGTTGGGATTTTGTGACGCCCCCGATTTAATCATACACTAATCATACACGCAAACATGTACGATCAAGATCAGGGACTCATGGGAAGATATCACAACACAACTCTAAAAATAAAATAAGTCATACAAGCATCATAATACAAGCCAGGGGCCACGAGGGCTCAAATACAAGTTCTCGATCATAGGCGAGTTAGCGGAAGCAACAAAAACTGAGAACAAACACAAGTTAAACAAGTTGCCATAAGATGGCTAGCACAAACGGGATACAGATTGAAAGAGGCGCAGGCCTCCTACCTGGGATCCTCCTAAACTACTCCTGGTCGTCGTCAGCGGCCTGCACGTAGTAGTAGGCACCTCCGGTGTAGTAGGACTCGTCGTCGAGGTGGCGTCAAGCTCCTGGGCTCCAGCATCTGGTTGCGACAACCAGGTAGAAAGGAAAGGGGGAAAAGAGGGAGAAAAGCAACCGTGAGTACTCATCCAAAGTACTCGCAAGCAAGGATCTACAATACATATGCATGGGTATATGTGTAAGGAGGCAATATTGGTGGACTGAACTGCAGAATGCCAGAATAAAAGGGGGATAGCTAGTCCTATCAAAGACTACGCTTTTGGCAGCATCCGTCTTGCAGCATGTAGAAGAGAGTAGATTAAAGTCCTCCAAGTAGCATCGCATAGCATAATCCTACCCGGCGATCCTCCCTCGTCGCCCTGTGGAAAAGCGATCACCGGGTTGTCTGTGGAACTTGTCTGGGTGTGTTTTATTAAGTATCCGGTTCTAGTTGTCATAAGGTCAAGGTACAACTCCAGGTCGTCCTTTTACCGAGGGATATGGCTATTCGAATAGATAAATTTCCCTGTAGGGGTGCACCACATAACCCAACACACTCGATCCCATTTGGCCGGACACACTTTCCTGGGTCATGCCCGGCCTCGGAAGATCAACACGTCGCAGCCCCACCTAGGCACAACAGAGAGGTCAGCACGCCAGTCTAAATCCTATGCACGCAGGGGTTTGGGCCCATCGCCCATTGCACACCTGCATGTTGTGTGGGCGGCCGGAAGCAGAACTAGCCCCCTTAATACAAGATCAGGCTTACGTTCCAATCCGGAGCGCGCCGCTCAGTCGCTGACATCACGAAGGCTTCGGCTGATACCACGACGTCGAGTGCCCATATCTTTCTCGCGTAGTTGGTTAGTGCATATAGGCCAGTGGCCAGACTCAGATCAAATACCAAGATCTCGTTAAGTGTGTTATTATGAAGCAACCGCGGACGCCGACCAGGGCCAGGCCCACCTCTCTCCTAGGTGGTGTCAACCCGCCCTGTCGCTCCGCCACAAAGTAACAGTCGGGGGCCATCGGGAACCCAGGCCCACCTCTACCGGGATGGAGCCACCTGTCCTTCCAGCCCCCACATCGGAATCACTTGCGGGTACTCAAGGAGCCAACCCGACTTTAGTCACCATCTGTATAGTATGTATATATGTATAGCATATACCCATGATCACCTCCCAAGTGATCACGGCCCGATAGTATAGCAAGGCAGACTAACAAAAATGTAGGGCCAATGATGATAAACTAGCATCCTATACTAGGCATTTAGGATTGCGGGTAAGGTATCAATGACTGTAGCAACAATGAAATGCTATGTAACAAAATAGGAGTAACCGAACAGTAACATGCTACACTACTCTAATGCAAGCAGTATAGAGAAGAATAGGTGATATCTGGTGATCAAGGGGGGGGGGGGCTTGCCTGGTTGCTTTGGCAAGAAGGAGGGGTCGTCAACTCCGTAGTTGAACTAGGCAGCAGCAGCGTCGGTCTCGTAGTCTACCAGAGAGAAGAGGGGGAAGAAACAGTAAATACAATGCAAACATAAGCATGACGATGCATGACATGACAATGAGCGGTGTTAGATGTGTCCTAACGCGGTAGGAGGTGATATCGACGAAAGGGGGAAACATCCGGGAAAGTATTCTCGGTGATTCACATTTTCGGACAGATGAACCGGAGAGGGAAAGTTGCGTGTTCGATATGCTAGGGATGTGTGGTGAACGAACAGACTGCGTATTCAGATTCTCTCGTCGTCCTGAGCAACTTTCGTGTAGAAAACATTTTCATCTAAGCTACGGTTTATTTTCTATGTTTTTCTGAAGTCTTAAATCATTTTTAGAATTCATTTAATTAATTAATTCTAACATTATCCAGAATAGTATATGTTGATGTCATCATGACGTCAGCATGACGTCAGCAGTCAACAGGGCGTTGACTGGTCAATCTGACGTGTGGGTTCAACTGGTCATAGACTCGGGTTAAATAAACCGGTTAAATAGACTAACTAAGTGATTAGGCTAATTTATTTTAATTAGATGAGTTAACCAGGATTAAATAATTAATTATCTAATTATTTATTTATTTATTTATTCTAACATTTTTTATTCTTTTTATTCTCTCTCTCTTTTTTTAAATCGTTCTGGGGTGGGCCCCCCTTGTCATAGGCCCCAGGGGGCCTTGACGGGCGCTGGGTGCAGGGTGGCCCGAACGGGCGCTACGGGCACCCGACCAGAGGCAGAGGCCAAGGCCCGACGCGGCTGGGCGCCGGCGGCCAAGGCGCCGGCCAAGGGAGGCAGCGGAGGTGGCCGCGGTGTGAGCGGGGGCGGGCAGCTACAGAAGCAGCAAAAGCAGTGGCTGCAGCAGTAGTAGGCAGCCACGGCACGGGCACACGCGGCCATGGCGCTGGCGAGTACGGGGCCTCCGGGAGAAGAGGTGCGCGCGGGGAACGGCATGGCTGGACGTGGACTCAATCAACGGCGGCGAGCTCGCAAACGACGCATGCGAAGAGAGGAGGAGAGGTCGGGCCTCACCGCGATTCGTGGGGTCAAGGGCAGCGGGCTCGAGCTCGAGGAGGAGGACGGGGATGACGGGCTGTCGAGGAGGCAGACGGACGGCGAGCTCTGGGCGGTGGCGTCGGTGGTGATGGTGGTAATGGCGTCCGGCGTGGTGGTCCTCCAGGCGGCAGCGGCGGGGTCATGGCGGCAGTCCTCGGGCGCGGTCACGGTCGGCGAGGCGAGGGGCGCCATCGAGGGAGAGGGGACAGAGCGCGAGGACGAGGCCGGGGGCCAGCGCGGCAGCTCCAGGCGACGGCCACAGGGCCAGCCCCGATCCGATCTGGATCGGGGGGGGAGAGGGAGATGTGGGGAGTGGGGGAGTGTGCGGTTAGGCTAGGGTTTGGTCGCCCAGGGGGGTTAAGGGAGTGGGGTAGGTGGGCTGGCCTGGTTGCCCGATGGCTAGCTGGGCCAAGGCCCAACGAGGGAGGGGGGTTTCTCTTTCTTTTGTCCTGATTTTACGAAATCCTAACGGATCTTCTCGTCTTTGGTTGCTCTTTGGAAGAGGTTGATCCCTTTCGTTGATGTCTTCATTTCTCTACTTCAAATCACCATGATCAAGTCGTCATCCTTTCTCCAGGATCTCCATCGTCCTACGAACGCGACCAAGGGGAAAAAAACTCCAGAAGGACACATCTCCACAAAGCTAGGCATATGACGGTGAACTCAATGGGAAATACACAAGGTACCCCATGAGTTGTATTTCAGTGAATTCCTTGAGTGCAATACACGATGGTACCAAAGTTCCAAACGGGTAGGCAATCATTCGATGACTAGACATAAGCTGGACTGGGGGTTTGAACAACGAGAATAACATGGTGTTTGATTCCAGGATGAATAATGGTATAGCATTTAGCTCATGAATCACACACGAAGCCAGGTGCAAAAGATACATTAGAATCTGGGTTGTAAAGAAGAGTCAGGTTTCGATCCAGTGGACCTATGGGTTATGGGCCCACCATGTGGGTTGAAAGTAGGAAGGGCGGTGACATCTTGGACAGCCGCGACAGGGAGGCAAGTCAGTGAATAGCTTGTCAGCTTTGCTGGCAACAATGTCGGTACCAACGACAGGGAACGAAGAGAGCAATTTTCCTACTTGTTAAACGAGGCAAACCAATTGGCAAAGTTATCACCCATCGATGGTTACCGAAATGTCATCAACAATAGTAACAGGGTCTTATAGACAGAGTGGTACAATAAGGTGCCTACCTAAGCAGGGAATTATCTCTGCTCAGTTAAGTCAGATTCAGGAAGGGTTAAACAAAAGAATGGAAAGGAAAACGCGTTTATCAGATTAAATAGAACAATGGAAAGGAAAATTGTGTTTACACACAATTATTAGGGGTATATCCTTCCCATGTACAAGCAGAACATGGCATCAGGGTAGGAGAGCAAGTACCCAAGCATTCAGATAAGAGGCAAGGATTAATCAACACGTTACCTATACAACATTGTTTGGATAACTAACCAAGAAACATTTAGCATCACGCCTCCAATGTTGTTGTTGATGAGTTGGGTATCATAGTCATGCTTTGAGGTAGCAATGATATGGTGTTTCAATCAAGGGCCGGACTTTGGATACACAAATGATCCATCAGGAGCAACTTATAAAATAAGTCCTATAATTTCCTCCAGGAAGAATGGTTATCCTTGCAAAAGAAATTATAATGATGGGTACTCCAGGCAGGGGTGCTAGGCATGACATCATATTACCGGGTCATCAAAGGACGAACATCATAACTCCTGGAAAGTTGTCCCAACCATCATATCTGACCAAGATTCAGATCCGATTGGTGTCATGATACCTCAGACTCAGGATGTCCGAGAAGAAAAGGTGCAACACAAATCGATGAAATGACATTGCAAGATTCTCGGGAAATGAACTATGTGAGCGGGTTCCTGAAACAATAGTTTATCATTAAACCAAGGAGAGGATGAGGAGGTGGCTGATGGGCTCAACGACAATTCATCGAGAATTCCAAACGGATGGATTTCCACAATAATGTGAACAAGAGGATGACACTTGTCAATTCAAATGATATAATGTTCTTTGCTCGAGTACAACATACACGATTAAACATTGGCTGACAGTGCACCCGAAATACGAAGTTAGGTAGCACAAACAATGTTAGAATGGTGATTCGATAACCAATGGTATAAGAATGAAATGTTGACCATTAACTTCAAAGCAATAAGGTTACTAGAAGTACAGAACTCAAGTAGCATCGTTAGCATATTGGTATCCCGGTTAAAAAATACGGGGACCAAGGAAGAATGGTGATGGTGAGAAGTATCATCATACCGAGAATTCCTATGAGGTGGAGCAATCCCCACAACATTCTCAATAGAAAAGACATTAATACTTCAAGGAAGAACACAACACTAGCTGGAGAGCAAGTTGTATTCATAATGTGGACAAGTTCGCGATGAAAGGAAGTCAAGGGTGTTGTCCATGATAATAAAAATCATCGAGGGCAAGGACGGTATTTCTCATCATGAACACAGTTGGCATCTCGAAAGAAGTCAAAGTTTTGAAGGTGATCCGACACAGTTGCCGGGAGGTTTCAAGAGGATGAAATCAAACAACAACGGCAACAAGCAAGGGAATGACGAAGTGGCAAGTTATAGGATCAATATATAAGATGCAAGCTCGGAACCAAAGTTGCCTTTCAAGACAAGCAACATGATGTTGAAAGCTCGACGTAAATCATGCTCACACACTGAAGAATTCATGCACCAGAGAAGGACGAGGTAGCACAGTCAAATGTAGTAAGAATAGGATGCAGCCGATATTCTAGGAATGACTAGATTGAGTTCAGAATTTCCTAGTAAAAATACTAGGGGTATTTGATTTGTAGTGCGGAATAATTTCACTAGTCGGTGTCCTCGGTTGACAACAACCCAGAACCCATAGAGTGATTTCGACAAGGAAAGACATTACTTCAACAAGGTTAGTAAGATGTGGTGCAATGGCAAGACATCTCCGAGATACCAGGGGTAATACTCGAAGGTAGAACATGATAGAAGTAGAACCGGTTCATTGGCCTATGACAATAGATACTTCAACATTGCCAAAAAAGACGAGGCACTGGAATGGACTCCCATCAGATATATCAGATCAGGACAGCATGGTCGGAACCATAACTATAAGGAATCAATTTCAAGAATACCGAAAGAATCATACAGCTGGATAATCATTTTGCAAGAAGCTTCCGAGACGGTCTACATCATTTTCATGGGCATGAACAC
This sequence comes from Triticum aestivum, assembly GCF_018294505.1. Taxonomy (NCBI): domain Eukaryota; kingdom Viridiplantae; phylum Streptophyta; class Magnoliopsida; order Poales; family Poaceae; genus Triticum; species Triticum aestivum. The sequence continues at coordinate 689,730,799 of NC_057798.1, read as the reverse complement.
AAAGTTCAATGTCGACTCCCACTTCTTTAATGCATATCATTTCATTCACCTCTCGCTTTGATATAACTGTAGTGTTGGAATTTTATCTGGTAGAACACCGGAAGAGTATGACTCGTGAAAACTCTTGGGTTTGCATAGATCAGGGAAGGCATTGGTCCAACCCATCGGGTATCTTAGGAACATATACTACAAGGTTCAGAAGTAAATAACTCAAGCTCTAAAGCAGAGCGTCGTTGGCCATATCAGATAATAGAACTTACCAATGACATTATGTATCAGGGAAAGAACTTCTTGAGGTTTTTGTATACAAAGGACACTGTCGGATTGATAATTCAACAAAGGATCTGATGGTCCACAACCGAGCTCATGTGAGCATCGGCACACAATCAAAAGAAGAAACAATGCAAAGGCATTGGGGTATAGAAACAACTGACTAATTCAAAGCTCAATTGCAAAGGAATTTATGATTTCCAAATCAAGGGATCAAAAGCAAATGTTCTGATCGAAAACGAATAAGTTCAATAGACTTAGAAGCACAACCGATCAAGGCATTGATTGGTCAAGAACCAGCTCGTATCCAAATGATGTCTGAGTCAGAAGGATGAATTCTAGGATCTGACTAAGGATTGCAAGCATTCACAACATATTGAATCAACAGACTCAAAATGATAATGACAAGGGATGCCAATAAGATTATGAGACTTATGGGATTAACCATAATGCAAGGCAACAAGAATTTCAAGAGCAATAGGTTGCTTAGGATTTTCGGAAGATCGAATGGTATTTCAAAGACAGTTGTGAAATACATGAATCAACTGGGAAAGAACGGATACTCGATAAGTGAGAGAAATTATCTGTAGTGGTATGCAGGTGGTAAAGAACTGCAGGGAAGTAGGCACAAAGTATTCTCAAAATAATAGAGAGAATTTCAGGGGTATCTTGTAATAACAAGATCAACAGGGAATGATTGTTTGAATGGCAAGTGTATGCAGTTTTCATAGGGGTTAACCGTGGAAGGGAATCGCAAATGCGATGGCACAAAGACTCGAGAGAACATCGTAGAGTAACTTCGGAATCTTCTAGCGCAGTAGACGATCATCTGAAATGAGGGGCTCTCTAGGAGAAAGTATTTTCAGGAACCTAAAGTTAGTTTTGTTTTTAGCAAAATCATTTAACCCGAATAGAAGAGAGCTAAGAGTCCCAGAGTATAGACGAGGAATAAAAGATCCTAATGTCACCCAATGGAGAAGTGGGCCCATGGACCGCACAGCCATGTTAGTAAAACAGTTTTCATCGCCTAGACTCAACTTCGGCCAAGGAGTTGGAAAGGGGGATTCCTACAGGCAGTCGGCTCTGATACCAACTTGTGATGCCCTCGATTGAATCGTACACTAATCATACACGCAAACATGTACGATCAAGATCAGGGACTCACGGGAAGATATCACAACACAACTCTAAAAATAAAATAAGTCATACACGCATCATAATACAAGCCAGGGGCTACGAGGGCTCGAATACAAGTGCTCGATCATAGACGAGTTAGCGGAAGCAACAAAAACTGAGAACAGACACAAGTTAAACAAGTTGCCATAAGAGGGCTAGCACAAACGGGATACAGATCGAAAGAGGCGCAGGCCTCCTTCCTGGGATCCTCCTAAACTACTCCTGGTCGTCGTCAGCGGCCTGCACATAGTAGTAGGCACCTCCAGTGTAGTAGGAGTCATCGTCGCGGTGGCGTCAAGCTCCTGGGCTCCAGCATCTGGTTGCGACAACCAGGTAGAAAGGAAAGGGGGAAAAGAGGGAGAAAAGCAACCGTGAGTACTCATCCAAAGTACTCGCAAGCAAGGATCTACACTACATATGCATGGGTATATGTGTAAGGAGGCAATATTGGTGGACTGAACTGCAGAATGCCAGAATAAAAGGGGGATACTAGTCCTATCGAAGACTACGCTTCTGGCAGCATCCGTCTTGCAGCATGTAGAAGAGAGTAGATTGAAGTCCTCCAAGTAGCATCCCATAGCATAATCCTACCCGGCGATCCTCCCCTCATCGCCCTGTGGAAAAGCGATCACCGGGTTGTCTGTGGAACTTGTCTGGGTGTGTTTTATTAAGTATCCGGTTCTAGTTGTCATAAGGTCAAGGTACAACTCCGGGACGTCCTTTTACCGAGGGACACGACTATTCGAATAGATAAACTTCCCTACAGGGGTGCACCACATAACCCAGCAGGCTTGATCCTATTTGGCCGGACACAGTTTCCTGGGTCATGCCCGGCCTCGGAAGATCAACACGTCGCAGCCCCACCTAGGCACAACAGAGAGGTCAGCACACCGGTCTAAATCTGTAAGTGCATCTAGTGCCACACCTAGTTGGTTTTGGAGTATTGACGACAAAGTTGGTTGAGGGACTAATGCGTTTGTGAGAATTGTAGGATAACGCAGGTAGTGTCCCTCATTGATTCGGTTTACCTACCGGAGATGACCCCTAAAAATGTATGAAGACATTGAAGACAATGGTGGTGTGTGAAGATATTCACACTGAAGTCTATGACAAGAGAAGACATTGAGTGAAGACTATGGAGCGCGAAGACTGAGTTGTTTCTTTATTTCCTTTTCTTCTTTGTTGAGTCATAGGAACCACCGTACTATTAAGTGGGGTCCAAGTGAACTAAGTCAGAGTGACTGAAGTGATGCTCAACCCAAATCCTATGTCTTCGAGCGAAGACAATTAGAGCAGATCTTATCCAGAGCTGGATGAGTCAGCTTTGCTTGTAGCCCAAGTAAAGTTGCCGTGTGTGTTTGAAATCTGACCGTTGGAACACGTGTCAATTCCTTAGTGACCCAGGGTCATTTCGGACATATCAGGTCGGGTTGCCTTGTGGCTATAAATAGCCCACCCCCTACACCAGAAATTGGCGGCTGCTCAGAGTTAGTTTACGGCTTTTGTCGTTTTGAGAGCAACCCACCTCGATGCCTTTGAGAGAGAAATCCTTGCGAGGACAAAGCCCAAACACCCAGAGCCAAAGAGTGTTAGGCATCACTGAAGTCTTTCTGTCTGTGTGACTTGAAGACTTATTACACTTGAGGACTGTGTATCCTCCAGCCGGTTAGGCGTCGCGTTCTGAGCATCCAAGAGTCATTGTGGATTGCCAGTGAACGAAGTCTGTGAAGGTTCAGAAGTCTACCTTGAAGACGTACCAGAGTGATTGAGCGAGGACTGTGTGTCCTTAGCTCAAGGGGAATAAGGTGAAGATGCGGTCTTCTGAGTTGAATCTCAGCCTCCCTAACCAGACGTACAGTTGTCACAGCAACTGGAACTGGTCCAACAAATCATGTGTCTTCAACAAGTGACTGGTTCTATCTCTTCCCTCCTTTACTTTGAGTTTGTCTTCGTGAAGTCATTGCTTATCTGCTTATCTGTTTGACTTCATTGCTTGACTACTATTGTTGATTGGCTTCATACTATCTTCCATCCTGATCCTTTCTACCTAGCTGCTATTAGTCTTCGTACGTTAACCCCATTGCATACTTGACTATGGCTTGCTTGTTGTAGTTTATCTTCCGCTGCATATCAACTAGGTCATTTCTATTGTTTGTCTTCGAAACTTCCACGTTTTGAAGACTTTGATAAAAATCGCCTATTCACCCCCCCCCCCTCTAGTCGATAACTAGCACTTTCAATTGGTATCAGAGCAAGGTACTCCCTTATTCTGTGTGATTCGGTTTAACCACCTGGAGTTTAGCTATGTCGACTGCAGGGATAATCAAAGTCTCCGCTGCTTGCCCCGTGTTCGATGGAACTGAATATCCCTACTGGAAGAATAAGATGCGCATGCATCTTGAAGCCATTGATGTCGACCTCTGGTATGTCGTCAAGAACGGCGTTCCAAAAACTGGTGAAGGTGTCACCCCTGCTGATGTCAAGAAGTTCATTCAACTGGACTCGACTGCAAAGAACATCATCTGTCGTCATCTAACTAAAGGACAGTATGGCCGTGTGAGCGCTCCGGAAACGTCAAAGCTAGTATGGGACTGGCTATCCAAGGTCAACAAAGGCGTCTCTACACAGAGAGACCAGAGGATCAGTGTTCTTCGCAATCTCTTCAACCGCTTCAAGAGAAACGACAATGAAAATGTCTAGCTCACGTTTGATCGCCTCACCGACATCACAAATGAGCTTCAGGCTCTCGGCGCCACTGAGATCACTAAGCATGAAATCGTCAAGACGCTGCTGAGATCTCTTGACAGCTCCTTTGACACCCTTGCCCTCATGATACAAGAACGTCCTGACTTCAAGACTCTCGATCCGTCTGATATACTTGAGAGGCTCAACACACATGAGTTCCAGCTTTCTGAGAAAAGAGATATCTATGGCCCCAACTATGGCCGAACTCGTGCTTTGAAGGCAAAAGTTGTTTCCTCATCTGAAGAAGAAGAATCTGACTGCGGTTCTGATGATCATGAAGACATTGGAAGGGAACTTGCTATGCTTGTGAAGAAGTTCCAGAAATTCACCAAGAATAAGGGCTTCAGAAAGTCTTCACGATCCAGTTCAAGAAATGATGAAGCTTCCACTCAAGACAACAAGAAGAGAACCTGTCACAAGTGTAAGAAGCCAGGGCACTACATCTCTGAGTGTCCTCAGTGGGACAACGAGAAGAAGAAGAATAAGAGCAAGGAATATGACTCTGATGACAAGAAGAAGAAGAAATCTTCAAAGTCTTCTTCCAAGTCCTGATCAAAGTCTTCATCTCATAAGAAGAGCTCATCTGGCAAGGCTCGTGCTTTTGTTGGCAAGGAAATGGATTCAGAGGAGGAGTCTGCTTCTGAGGAGGCGGAGGTGGAATCTGAAGCTGAGTCCGACTCTCGCGTTGCAAGTCTGGCTCTAGCCACAGCCTACGTTGCCAAGTCCATCTTCAACACTGAAGACAATGACTCCCACACCAACGCTGATGATGACAAGGACGATCCTGCTCCCACCTACTACTTCATGGCACGCGGTGCCAAGGTAAAATCACGCGATGCTTACTTTCAAACATCAAGTGAAGATGACTCTGATTGTGAATCTAGACCCAGCTACAAAACACTTGCTAAAATTGCTACTGAACAACAAAGGGCTATGGAACATACTCAAAAACTGTTAGACAAACGCGATGACTTGTTGGACGCGGAAATGACACGTTCACAGTCCTTAGTTGAAGACATAAAAAATCTTCATGCTAAGTATCAAGAACTTGAAAGTCTTCATGAGACGCTCTCAACCACTTATGAAAAGCTCTCCTATGATTATCTTCAAAGGAAGCAAAAGCTTGAGAAATTGAAAGCGACTCATGAAGATCTTCAAAAAGAGAATGAGTCATTTCGCCCTCAATAGATCAGTTCCGCTCAGGATGGATTTGAACCACCATGTTTAAAATGCATTGAGCATGATAACGCTACCTCTGTTGCTGAATGTTCCAATGCTGCTACTGTTGCTTTGTCTTCAACTACTGATGTGGAAACTAACACCTCTATTGAGGATACCACTACTATTGCTGATGAAAATGCTAGGTTGAAGACATTGCTTGAAACAGAGATGTACAAAAGTCTGAAAGGGCATCAGACACTTTGTGATGTCCTCAAAAAGCAGATTCTGAACCGAAACCCTAGGAAAGAGGGTGTTGGGTTCGAAAGGAAAATGAATGCTGATGGTTCCTACTGGAAGCCTGAGCAGTATCCCAAAACCACATGGGTTGCTGCAAAGGAACCTTCAGTGGATCCATCCACTTTATATGGATTTACCTGTGCTAATCCTGTTATCATTGATGATTCCTTTGATGCAAACTATAAACTGTTCAAAAATCAGAATGGTGAAGTGTTTGCCAAGTATATTGGTACTAACTATAGGAATGGACCGCCAATGAAGAAGACCTGGGTTCCCAAAAGTTGTCTTGAGAATCTTCCTGTGAATGTTGTCATGTCACCACCAGGGAAGAAGACAAACCCCAGACCAAAGGCGTCACATGGTCCAACGGATTCATACGGAAGCAGGACTCATCTGAGTCACCCTAACGCCAATGTTTTGCAGGGAAATCATACTCAAACTTATGAATATGAGCGCATGTCTTCGAACCGCTATGTTCATAGGACTAAGAACTTTTCTGCTTATTCATATGAGTATCATTCATCTCCTGCAAGGCTATTTGCTAGGGCTCCAAAGCCGAATTTTTCAGATGCTGCACTTAGACTCATTGCTTCTAAGCCACCCCTAAAGATGTGGGTGGTGAAGAAGAACTAACTCTCTTTTGCAGAATATGGTCTCCAGCCAGCAATCAAAGGCGTCCGATATTATTGCTGGGGACCCAAAACACAAAGGGACGCATGATAAAATGACTTACTATGAATCGCTTACCTGTCATACTGTGTGCTAACTTTCATCTAAGCTGTGATAATCCAAGTGTGTGTCAAATGCTTATGCTTCACAACATACCTTGTGAAGCCTATCCTCCTAACTGCACTGTAGGGTATGACACTGCGTGCTTCAGAATGGATTATGGACAGCGGATGCACTAATCATATGACTGGTGATCGAAGTCTTCTCATGGACTCAACCTTACATCCATCCGACAAGAGTCAAATCACATTTGCTGACACTGGTAAAGGCAAGGTATTGGGTCTAGGTAGAGTTGCAATCTCAAAGGATCAACACATGGATAAAGTGATGCTTGTTGAATCCCTTGGATTCAACTTAGGATTCAACTTAATGTCTGTCTCAATGCTTTGTGACTTAAACATGATTGTGATATTCAGAAAATATCGTTGCCTTGTACTAATGGAATCTGACAAGTCTCTAGTCTTTGAAGGGTATAGGAAAGGTGATCTATACATGGTAGATTTCTCGGCAGGTCCACAGCTTGCCGTATGTCTTCTTGCAAAAGCTTCAGAGTGCTGGCTCTGGCATCGGAGGCTAGGACATGCTGGCATGAGGAACTTACACACTCTCATCAAGAAGAAGAATGTCATAGGCATCGAAAGTGTCAAGTTCAAGAAAGATCATTTGTGTGGTGCTTGCGAAGCTGGGAAGATGACTAGGGCCAAGCACCCCTCGAAGACAATCATGACGACATCTCAACCCTTCGAGCTGTTGAACATGGACTTATTTGGCCCTACTCACTACTCTACCCTCACAACAACGGCTTGTCTCTATGGCTTCATCATTGTTGATGACTACTCAAGATATACATGGGTGCACATAATTCTCTACAAAACTGAAGTACAAGATGTCTTCAGACGATTCGCCAACCGAGCAATGAACAATTATGGCGTCAAGATCAAGCATATCAGAAGTGATAATGGCACTGAATTCAAGAACACTTGGCTTGATCTTTATCTTGATACAATGGGAATCACTCATGAGTTTTCTGCTCCATACACACCTCAGTAAAATGGCATTGTTGAGCGCAAGAACAGAACCCTCATTGAGATGGCTCAAACAATGCTCGATGAGTACAAGACACCAAGAAAGTTCTGGCCTGAAGCTATTGATACAACATGTCACATCATCAACCGTGTCTACATCCACAAGCTTCTGGGCAAAACATCCTATGAGCTCCTTACTGGCAAGAAGCCAAATGTCAGCTACTTCAGAGTTTTTGGTGCTAGATGCTGGATCAAGGATCCCCATCACAAGTCAAAATTTGAGCCTAAAGCACACGAAGGCTTCATGCTCGGTTATGGAAAGGATTCACACTCATACAGAGTCTTCAACCTCTTTCACTACAAAATCGTTGAAACTGTGGACATGCGATTTGATGAAACCAATGGTTCACAACGATAGTTCCTGCCAAGCACATTAGATGAAGCTCCTTCCAGTGAATCTATCAAGCTGATGGGAACTGGTGAAATCATGCCCTCTGAAGCACAGCCTGAAGAGGAACTTATCATTTCTGCACCAAACCAACCTGAAGACAATGCTCAGACCGAAGACAATCCTTCCAATGATGACAATGATCAGCATGAGCAAGGTCTTCGTCCAGTTCATCCTCGTGTTGCAAATGAAGTACAAATTGAGAAGATAATTGATAGCATCAACGCACTTGGTCCACTTACTCGCTCAAGAGCAACACAGTTAGCAAATTTCTGTGGGCACACTTTTCATTTGTATCAATAACTGAACCCAAGAAAGTTGTTGAAGCCTTTATGGAACCGGAATGGATTCAAGCCATGCAAGAAGAACTTCAACAGTTCAAGCTGAATAATGTTTGGGAACTTGTCAAGCGCCCTGACCCTCGCAAGCATAACATTATTGGCACTAAATGGATATATCGGAACAAGCAAGATGAGCATGGTCAAGTCGTCAGAAACAAAGCACGTCTTGTGGCTCAAGGATATACTCAAGTTGAAGGAATTGACTTCGATGAAACATTTGCTCCTGTGGCTAGGCTTGAAGCTATTCGCATACTGCTAGCCTATGCTAATCACCACAACATATTGCTATATCAAATGGATGTGAAAAGTGCTTTCCTCAATGGCAAGATTGAAGAAGAAGTGTATGTTGCTCAACCACCTGGCTTTGAAAATCCAAAACATCTTGATATGGTGTACAAACTAAACAAAGCACTGTATGGCCTCAAACAAGCTCCTCACGCTTGGGATGATACAATCAAAGACTTCCTAAAGAGCAAAGGATTCAAACCAGGATCCCTCGATCCCACACTCTTCACGAAGACATATGATGGTGAACTGTTTGTATGCCAAATATATGTGGATGACATAATCTTCGGCTGCACCAATCAGAAGTATAGTGATGAGTTTGGATACATGATGCAAGAGCAATATCAGATGTCCATGATGGGTGAGCTGAAGTTCTTCCTTGGTCTTCAAATTCGTCAGCAAAGAAATGGCATCTTCATATCTCAAGAAAAATATCTCAAAGACTGTCTGAAGAAGTTCGGCATGCAAGTTTGCAAAGGTTACACGACGCCAATGCCAGCCAAACATCATCTTGGTCCCGACGACAATGGTAAAGAGTTCGATCAACAGGTATACCGCTCCATGATTGGTTCTTTACTTTACCTATGTGCATCTAGGCCAGATATTATGCTTAGTGTTTTCATGTGTGCTCGATTCCAAGCGGCACCAAAGGAATCGCATCACTTAGCTGTGAAGCGAATTCTTAGATATTTGGCTTACACCCCAACACTCGAATTATGGTATCCAAAGGGCTCAAGATTTGATCTGGTTGGATTCTCGGATGCTGATTATGCTGGTGACAAGGTGGATCGCAAGTCTACATCTGGAACATGTCACTTTCTGGGACGATCACTTGTCTATTGGTCTTCAAAGAAGCAAAACTGTGTATCACTCTCAACTGCTGAATCTGAATACATTGCTGCTGGATCTTGTTGTGCTCAGCTTCTGTGGATGAAGAAAACTCTCAAGGACTATGGCGTCAATCTGAAACGAGTACCTCTCTTCTGCGACAACGAAAGCGCCATCAAGATTGCCAACAATCCAGTTCAGCACTCGAAGACAAAGCACATTGAAATTCATCATCATTTTCTCCGAGATCATGTTATGAAGAAAGATATTGACATCATTCACGTCAACACTGAAGAGCAACTGGCAGATATCTTCACAAAGCCCTTGGATGAGAAAAGGTTTTGCAAGTTACGGTGTGAGCTAAATATCTTGGAATCCTCAAATGTCCTGTGATCAGGCACACATCCTAACACTTATGCATGTTGATGACTTAAATATGCAACACACGAAGTTAAGTATATCTTCAATCAATGAAGACTTACATTCTGAGTGTGAATAGATTAACGTGGAAATTGACTTCGGAGCGCCACGATAATTGTGCGTCGTGTCTGGGTCTAATACTTCCTATACGATGGGTAACGCCACCACCAAATTTCTTGGTTTGAAGTGTTTCACTCATGGCGTTATTGTTGAATATCTTCGCATATTGATTTGTCTTCAACTTTCAACTTATCTTCATGATTTACTTCACTATGTTGAGTTGATTGCTTTCTCATATATATATATATATATATATATATATATATATATATATATACTAGTATTCTGTCCTCTACAGCATTCACTTATAGCTATGTCTTCATTGTTGAATCTTTTGAACTAAGTGAATGTGATCGGACCCTAATCTCTCTATGCTTACTATCTTAAACTCTATCTGTCCAAATCATATGCATTCTATTGAAACTGTCAAATGTCTTCTCTGCATCCTTGTCAGTAGAAGACACAGAGACAAACATTAAGTCGGTTAAATGATTCATCCTTATTGACTGAAATCCCGAGAAGCCGGAACAACCATCCGACAAACTTGGCGGGCGTGGGAACGTGGGACAACTCTGAGTATGTTGCATGCTTGCCACGTGTCCCACGGATGTGAACAGACAGGGGCACCTGCGTAATTGCGCTGTGCCGCACACCTTCTTATAAATACGTGCCCCCTGCGGTCAAGAAAACCTTCTTCCACCTCTCCACCTCGTCAAAACCCTAGCGCCACCGCTAGCTCTCGACGACGCTGGCGACGAAGCTCTTAGCTGTCGCGACTTCTCCGACGCCGTCCTCACGCCGGCCGCGGGCATCGTCCTCTCCGCCGCCGCCATAGGTGTCCTCCGTCGCCAAGTTAGGGCACGGTGGATTGAACTGCTCGCTCTCCTTTCATCCCATCTAGCAGTTCATCGTGTGGTAAATATAACTCTATTTTTACCAGATTTTTGATCCTCAATGATTCATCCAATTTACCAAAATTGGTTTCTGTCTATACAAAGTTAGATCTATTCTGTCTGCATCTCATACTGCCTAGTATATTCACTTAAGCTTCATATCTAGTTAGATTCCTCACTTGTACTTATTCACGGATTCGTACAAATCTGGAATCGACTCTCAACATATAAGTGAATGTCTTCGCAACATGAGGTCAATGTCTTCAAACTGATTTATCTTCAAAATCTTCTGAGAATGCATATGACCTCTTCCCCTTCCCTCGCATATCTAATGCTATTACAGGTACATGTCCGTGGGAGAATCCCTAGTTTCTCATAGTCTACATTCGTTTGCAGAATTCTTACAGCAACACATTGAATCTCCCGAAGCCAGTTCCTGTCTGACCAGCAAGAAAAAGTCTTTGAAGCCTTTGAACCTATTGAAACCATTCAGTTTGAAGTTCATGGCTGCAGAGAAATCAGTAAGGAAGGGTGGCAGACACCATCGTGGGGGAACATCAAAGGATCTGACTGATGATCTTGCAGAAATCTACAAAACAGATCCTGAAGAGGATTATAATTAGCGCAAGACTCAAATTCAATGGATTCAACGCTATTGGGCTGAACAATGGTTCAAGTACAAGTTCGTGACCCAGGAGTACGCTAAGAAGAATGCTATCAAGAGTCCTTGGGGTGATATTCTCTATCGAGGCCTTCCCCCCAAGAACAAAGCTGAAGCCATTGCGCAAGAATTCTATCCTTGCATGGTACGTGGACCACAGCCTGAAGATGCTGACCCATCATCATTGCTCTGGTGTCGTGACGACAATCTCTTCAAGCGCAACTTCCAGTATGCTAAGGCTCCGGCAAAGGAAAACAAGAAGTCATGGGGATTAGACTTCAATCCTGGTCCCTCTGCTCCCCGTGATGATGGCACACGTGAAGCTAAAGAAAATAGAATTGGCCCCTTTGCAAACCTTGATGGCCTCATCTCATACGTCTTGGTACAAGGTGCCAAAGTCGATCATTCTGACAATGATGCCGATTCTGATGAAGCCCCAGCTCCTCCTCCAAGGCTGCAGAAGCCAAAGAAGATTAAGGCTTCATCATCAGCTGCACCTCCAAAAGCTTCTCGTGTGAAACCACTGGCCACTGCACCTCCTGAAGACAGTGTGCAGTCTGAAGATCTTTCACGCATCTCCAAGAAGACGGAGAAGAAAAAGAAAATCGTCAAGAGTACTGATCAGGCTTTGACTCCTGCTGCCATTCTGCGTGATGAGCACATTGATCTGTCCAGCGATGACGATCTTGCAGATGATGCTCTTGAGAAACTGATCAAGAGCAAGGAAGAAGCAGAGATCTTCAACAACTTGCCTCTCTTTAACATGGCAATCATACATAACTTCATTGATGAATGGTTTGACACACCAAATCTCAGCTTTGATGATCTGCAACTTCCAATTGGCCTCAGCATCGCCTTCAATGGCGCCATTGCTTCTGAGCTAGCTATTTCTCAGCGCATCGTCGAACTGAAGCACAAGATTGACTATGAAAAGGCTCAGTTCAAGAAGCATGTGGCCAATCTCAGTGTGCAAGATGTCAAGAACTTCAAGATCATGCTTCACGAGATCAAAGAAGCATTTCACAAGAAGCGTGAAGAAGCTTAAGGCTCCAGAGAGCGCATGAAGAATCTGGCTGACAAGTGTGTGCTTGCCTACAATGAGGCTGAGAAGTGCAAGGCTCTTGGTCGTCCTGGCATCGACCCCAGGATGGCTGCAAAGAAGAAGAAATCGACTGTCCAATCTGCACCTTCAAGGCAAGATGAACCTCGAAGCCAAAGGTCACGTCAACCACTTCAGAACAGAAGAATACGAGGGTTGCAGAGGCTGAAGCCAGAAAAAGGAAAACCTCAAAAGCCTCTGATGCTGCTCCCTCCAAGAAGAAGCACAAGACCAAGAAGAATCGGGCTACTCCCTCAGAGCCCCTTGTTGTTGAACCCATCTCAGTGGTTCGTCCTGCATCCGCTACCCAAGAACTACGAATGACTGTTCATGAGCCTGCTTCCACAGAGGCTCCTGAAGCTGAAGAGATTCCAGCAGTTGATCCCATCACTGCTGAAGACATTGTTCAACATGTGTCACATCCTAGTTAGCCATGCATTAGAGTGTTGCATCATGTCTACTTTTCATCAGAAACTTGAAATGGGGATGACAGAACCCCCAGTCCCCTCTGAAACCAACTAGGGTTTACTAAAAAACTTTTCAATGAACCTGAAATGCCCTTCTAAAATGCCCATCATTTTTGTCTTGGTTCAGAACCTCTGCCAAAAGTGGTGCACATTTTCCTAGGCCATCTTAGGGTTTTTGAATTAAATCATAAATATTTGAATTTGGGCATTTAAAATTATATAAAATATTTAAATGCTCAAATATCTCCAAACTAAAATGTTTCATGTTGGAAATAATCCAACTATGGACCAGGAGTAATTTGGTGATTTTAGGAGTTGCCTAAGTATTTTATTTAATTCAACAAAGTTGCAGAAGTATTAAAAAAGAACAGAAACAGAAAGAAAAAGGGAAAACTTACCTGGCGCCACCACAGGCCCACCAGCCAGCCCACCTGGCCGGCCCAGCCCGGCCACCGCTCCAGCGAGCTGCTTGGCTTGCCAGGCAGGCAGCCAAGGTGCTCGGCGGCGGCACCGCAGCTCGCCACGCAGCTGCACGCCGCCCTGCCTCCCCCTCTCGCCGCCCTGATGGCCTGGACGAGCTCCACGTCGCGCCCCGACCCTCCTGGACACCTCCATTCGCCCCCAGTTCCTCTCCCTCGCGCTCCCACGCCATGGCCGACGCCACCGTCGCCGCACCGCCGCCGTAGCCGTGCTCCCCGTCGTCTCCACGCCGCGCCACCCTGTCCAGAAGCTCCGCCGTCCTCTACTTCATCGAGCTAGCCGAGCCCCGTGTGCTCGTGCGGCCCGAGACCACCGCACCGACCTCGCCCGAGCTCACCGTCGCCGGAGATCCCCTTCAACGCCGTCGCCGCCTCAGCTCGTCCCCGACCTCGCCGGTGGCCTCTACGGGAGCGCTGTGAGCCTAGCTACTCCTCCGACCCTCTCTCTCTCATTCCTGAGCCGTGTAGCCACCGCACGAGGATCACACGCCCGCACCGCCGCGGATCTCGTCGCCGACGTGCTTCCGGCCACACTCCGGCCACAAGATGGTGTCCATCTTACTCACCGAGTCCCGCAGCACCTAGCTAGCCACTCCACGAGCCTCACCGACCCCTCTAGCGCCAAGTTCATCTTCGACCGAACCCCGGTGGCCGCCAAAGTCGTCGCCGGCGCCAACTCCGGCCACCCCGACCCCAACGGACTCCGCCAAGAGCTGCGGTTTGTCCTCAGCTCCACTCCGGTGGTCTCCGCGGCCCATTTGGTGGCCGAAATGGCCAAAACCACTCCCGCCGCCGCGTCGGGCTCGCCGGCGGCTAAACGCCGGCGTCGCTGGCTTTGACTTTGACCACGGGTGGGCCCTGGTTGACTCCCCTGAGTCAATGACAGGTGGGGCCCAGCCCTGTTAATTAAACAGGATTAGTTTTAATTAAATTTTAATTAAAATAATCACCCTGACATGCGGGACCCACTGTCAGGTTTGACCCAGACCTGTTCCGTTGACCTGCTGACGTCACACTGACGTCAGGCTGACGCAGTAATTGATTTTCTGGATTTAATTTAAATCAGGAAATTCCAGAATATAATTTAAACTTCAAAAATTCATAACTTTTATTCTGTAACTCCAAATTGGACAAATTATATATGAAAAATGATCAGAAAAATCCAATCTATCCATCTGTACTATTTTCATGCATGATCAAACAAGTTAAATTGATGTTTTAAGCAGAACAAGGAAAAGCACTTTAAAAGGCCATGTTTGAGTTTGAAATTTGAATCTTTGATTCAAATTTGTTCAAACCCTTCTGGTTTTAGTTGCATTAGCCCAACACACTCATATTGCCATGTTTCATGCATGCATCATATTGTTGCACATTGTTTGGTGATGGTTGTGTATCGGTGTCCTTTGCGACAGGTTCTGCCTCCGAGGAGTACCGTGATTACCCTAACGAAGAACCGTATCAGTGCATCGAACCATCAGGCAAGCAACCAACCATTTGATCATATCGATACAATCCCATGTTCTCGCTCCTGCTCTCTTTTACTGCATTAAGACAACGCGTTTCAAACTGCTGTGTGCTACGGTAGTTGAACCCATTTCCTCTGCATGACCTGTCATTGCCACAGTAACTAGATGAAACCCACTAGCATGTGTAGGAGTTGATTGAGCCATATGTATGTGTTGTTCCTACCTTGCTATGCCTGCTATGCTTAGAGTCGTGTCAGGTCTGGTTCATCTGGGTGATGGCTAGAGTGAAATGATTATGTCGGTAATGAGAGTGGTGTGGTGAACACGATTTGGTAAAGGTATCGATGAGAGGCCATGTAGGAGTACATGGTGGGTTGTTTCATTGAAGCCGACCTTAAGCACTGAGATCTGTATGTGTGATTTAAGAATCAGCTACTACCATGCATTGGGCCCGAAACCAATGGACCCTCTCGGCTTCTTATTCACCCTAGTTCTCCGTCCAGGAGTTGCAAGTAGTTTCTGGTGTTTGTAGCCTACTGGAGGCCGTGGACAGCGCTGACCGTAGGGGTGGGCTGTGATGCGGTAGGTACGTGGCCGGGTGTACCGAATACCCGTTAGGTATCTCGGGAACCCTGTTCACATCGTTCGGGGCCGTATGGGAAACCTCGGCCGGACTCCCTGCGGATGGAACCTGAATAGGCGATAAACCTGGACTGGAGGCTTAGGTGATTAGGTAGGTCGTGGCCGACACCCACGTTGGGCTTCCGCTTGAAGGTTGCCGAGTACATGTCGTGTAAACGACGGTAAGTGGTGAGAGCGTGTATGAAGAAGTACACCCCTGCAGGGTTAACATGATCTATTCGAATAGCCGCGTCCGCGGTAAAGGACTACTTGGTTGCCTATACAGTTCATAGACAAGTAAATGGAAACTACTAAAAGCCTCAAGATAAGTGTGAGTGCCGAGGATGGCTCTTCCGTAGGAAGACGGAGGTGGATCCTCGGTAGTGTATTGAAGTGGTGAGTAGTGGACTCGTGTGCGCAAAACCATTTCAAGTTGGAGTATCGTAGGATAGTCTAGCCAAGAGTCAAAGCTGGCTTGCTGCAATAACTCCACCAACCCTTCTTGATAATATGCATGTATGTAGGATCTGATGTAAGTCTTGCTGAGTACCTTTGTACTCATGTTGCTATAATCTACATTTTTACAGAAGACGCTGCAACCCCTTCTGATGGGTTCTATGTAGACGTTGACATCAACGAGTAGGCTAAAGACCCAGGTGGTGACCCTGAGCTTGTGAAGGACCATGTAGTATAGCTAGGCTTTCCAAGCCTCTTTTATTTTACTAGTTGTCTGTACTCAGACAAGTTACTTCCGCTGCTGGTTTGTATGACTGTATGACTTGTATGTTGGGTCGTGAGACCCGTACCTTTGTGTATGTTATGTATGGCTCCCTGAGCCTTAAATAAAGTACTTGTGTCGTAGAGTCATGTTGTGATGCTTCGTTGTATTTGCACATATCGAGCATATTGTGTGTATGATTGAAATGCTTGGTATGTGTGGGATCTGACTATCTAGTTGTTTATCTTTAGTAGCCTCTCTTACCGGGAAATGTCTCCTAGTGTTACCGCTGAGCCATGGTAGCTTGCTACTGCTCTGGAACACTTAGGCTGGCCGGCATGTGTCCTTCTTCGTTCCTGTGTCTGTCCCTTCGGGGAAATGTCACGCTTTGAGTACCGGAGTCCTGTTAGCCCGCTACAGCCCGGTTTACCGGAGTCCTGCTAGCCCAGTGCTACAGCCCGGACCCACTTGCTGATGACCGACACGTTCGAAGCTGGGTCATGGATGCCTGTCCCTGTAAGTCTGTGCCACTTTGGGTTTACGACTAGTCATGTCAGCCCGGGCTCTTTATCATATGGATGCTAGCGACACTATCATATACGTGAGCCAAAAGGCGCAAACGGTCCCGGGCAAAGGTAAGGCGACACCCGTGGGGATACCGTGCGTGAGGCCGCAAAGTGATATGAGGTGTTACCGGCTAGATCGATGTGACATCGAGTCGGGGTCCTGACAGCGTTGGCATCAGAGCCGGACTGCCTGTAGGTTCTCCAAGCCAAACTGGTCGATGTTGAGTCTAGAAATTCTTTAGTTATATGTAGGGGAATTGTTTGTGGGTTGGAACGTAAGGCTCTTTTTACTCCTTTATCTTATGACATTCTGATCTGAGTCAGTCCATTCTTCCACCGGGGGTTAAGGAATTAGGATCTGTTCTCTCTATCAGGATCACGTGTTACTAATCAGTAGTACCTTATAAGTTTGATGGATACAAGCCTAGTTCAGTTCTACTACCACATTATGTTGTTAGAATGGATTCAGAACTTTGATATGATGATGTTGAGTGTGTACGAAATCCTTTGTCAAATGTCTCAAATCCTTCTTGAGCATTTACAGCTGTTATGCTGCCGAAATTTTGCTAGAAATTCTAATGCCTTTGCATTATGATTGTGCTTTCAGATGGCCACTCGCGACCTCAATCAAGTGGTTCGCCTGACTCGATGCCTAGATGTACCCGGCCATACTGCCAAGTTGGTCAGGGTAATGACTGAGGCTGGATACCGCTGGTATCCTGAGTACACGGTCGAAGAGCAATTCCGAGACTTTAATCAAAGCCAGTATCTCTGCACTGTCAGGATATTTCCATCTTATCCTGGATCCACCGAGCCTCTTCACTGCTCCTATGGACTCGGGGTTACTATTGAGATGGCTGTGCAGGACGCCGCCTACTCTATGATGACCATTATGCGAGTCAGATCTGGTTTATTTCGGGACTCTGATTTCCGGTATATGCCAGGATCACTTCCGGGAGCACAAGGGTATCTCCAGGCTATCTATGCTGACCCCACTCAGGAGGATTCACGGACTCGCACCACTGCTGAGATGCTCGAGGATAAGGACCGTGAAAATCGGGCCTTAAGGTTAGAGCTCTTCAATACCCGTGCTGACCACTGGGCCACTTTGACTCGGTTCGCACCGGCGGTGCAAGCTGGATATTCAGATATGCGCGATCTCTATCCTGTGAGATCTGCTCTGCCAGACGTGATGGTTTGGCGTGATGTAGGAGGCATCACCCCACCTCGCGGTCCCCGCAGGCCACCGTCTGTTGGTCCAAGGCCTCATCCTAGCCCCTATGGTCCACAAGCTCCGCGAGATCGTCTGTTTCCGGATGATCATGTTGAGCTTCCAGGCTATGGAGGTGACTTCTACGAGGACTACTACGGATCGGTCTGAGTTAGTGGTAGTATCACTAGTTCGCACTAGCTGTGTCGTCTATCGTCCCGCGTGACTCGTGGGATATGACCTAGTTTGTACTCTTTCCGGAGGTGTAGAAAAATAATGTATAGGAGCTTGGAATGCCTCCGATGAGATGTAATCCTTTTCTCACCGTAATAGTACTTTGTTTGGTCTTGTACTAAACCCTGTATGGTGTGTATGACGATGGAATAAAAGAAGCAGTTTCTGTTTTACCATGTCATACGGATGATCATCTTGCATTTCGAGTTATTCCTTACATTCTGTATCCTATGTCGGAATTTTATCATTCTGACTAAATCATTGTCTTGTTTACCTAGGATGGTCAACACGCGCGCTAACCCTGCTTCTCAAGAGCAGGCCGAAGGCAGTGAAGGCAGGAATGAAAATCTGCCTCATCCTCCTTCACTAGCCGAGGTTATGATGGAAGCTGAGAGAAACAAGCGGGAGACCAACCGTTTGTTGGAGCGTATTGAACAGAATACAGCACACCATCAGAGGACTAACGTGGTGTCACTCAGTGATTTTATCAAATTGCATCCACCCACGTTCCACCACTCCGTCGAGCCTCTCGACGCTGATGACTGGCTTCGCAGTATCTCTCACAAACTGCGTTCCGCGCTGGTAGCGGAGGCTGACAAGGTCACCTTTGCTGCATATCATCTTGAAGGCCCCGCCAGTCTATGGTGGGAGAATTATGGAGCTATGCGCCCAGCGGGCCATGTCACTACTTGGGCTGAATTCAGCGAGGCTTTCCGTGAACATCACATTCCGGAGGGTCTCATGGACCGTAAACGTGAAGAATTTTGCAGTTTCACCCAAGGCCGACTTTCTGTGGATGCTTACAGCAGGGAGTTTGGTAATCTCGCACGATATGCAACTGAGGAAGTGTCTACTGATGCCAAGAAGCAAGCAAGGTTCCGTAAGGGACTTAGTCCTGAGCTTCGCCGTGACCTCCGTCTGCATGAGTGCACATCTTTTCAGAAACTTGTCAACAAAGCCATCAGTGCTGAAACTGGTCAGACTGACTATGACGCAACACGCAAGCATGGCCGTGATATGGGTTCCTCATCCGGTGCTGGTCCTCAGAAGCGCCGCGTGTGGGTACCCAACACCGCCCTGCCACCCAGGTTCACACCGAGGCCATCCTTCCAGGCGCCTCGCCCCGTTCAACAGTCTGCACCGGCCAAGCCCTATGGGGGTCCAACCAACAATGCTCCTCCACGTACCAGTTCCGTGACTTGTTTCAAGTGTGGGGAATCTGGTCACTATATGCGTGAGTGTCCCCAGACCAACCCCAACCAGTCTGCTAAAGCTGTTGGCCGTGGCAAGCCGACAGGAAAAATATTCCACGCCAAGCCGGTCACCGCTTCACGTGGCCATGTCAACTGTATCTCTGCCAAAGAAGCTCAAGAGGATCCCAACGTCGTTCTCGGTACGCTTCTTGTTAATTGCCACCCGGCATCTGTTCTTTTCGATACAGGAGCCTCTCATTCTTTTATATCTGAAAATTATGCTCGTTTGCATAACGTTGCATTCTGTGACATGCCATCCACTATGGAAATTTCTACTCCTGGTTCTAGATGGCAGACCTCTAGGGTAAGTTATGGAAATGAAATCCAAGTCGACAGACTTGTTTTCCTCGCGTCTTTGATAGCCCTTAAATCTTCAGATATTAATATCATTCTGGGTATGGACTGGATGTCAGCTCATCAAGCCAAAATTGATTGCTTCTCTAGGACTGTTCAACTCACCCATCCTTCGGGGAAGATAGTCAATGTCTTGACCCGAATAGCCAAGCGACAATTATATTCTCTTAACGCCAGCCCTTTGCCAGACCTTGAGGACGTTCCGGTAGTCCGTGACTTCCCGGATGTCTTCCCAGAGGAATTGCCAGGTGTTCCACCTGACAGGGATGTTGAGTTCGTAATAGACCTCATTCCAGGAACCGTTCCGATTGCTAGAAGACCTTATAAGATGGCACCCCTAGAACTAGCCGAGCTTAAGAAACAACTCGATGAGTCCTTGAAAAAGGGTTTCATCCGACCTAGTTCATCTCCGTGGGCTTGCCCCGTCCTATTCGTCAAGAAGAAGGATGGTACGGACCGGATGGTTGTAGATTACCGACCTGTCAATTTGGTCACAATCAAGAACAAATATCCGCTTCCCAGGATCAACGACCTGTATGATCAGCTCGCTGGATCCTCAGTCTTCTCCAAGATGGATTTGAGGTTGGGCTACCATCAAATCAAAATCAGAAACGGGGACATTCCTAAAACGGCCTTTGTTACTCGTTATGGCCAATACGAGTACACCGTCATGTCCTTCGGTTTAACCAACGCTCCAGCCACCTTTTCTCGGTTAATGAACTCAATCTTCATGGAGTATTTGGATAAATTCGTCGTGGTTTACCTCGATGATATACTCATCTACTCCAAGAACGAGGAAGAACATGCCGAACATCTAAGGCTAGTGTTGAAGAAACTTCGAGAGCATCGCCTTTATGCCAAATTTTCTAAATGTGAATTCTGGTTGTCAGAAGTGACCTATCTGGGTCATGTAATATCTGGTAAAGGTATTGCTGTTAACCCTGAGCGAGTTCAAGCCGTCCTTAATTGGACTCCACCTGAATCGGTCAAGCAAGTTCGGAGTTTTCTGGGCTTAGCGAGCTATTGTCGTCGCTTTGTCGAGAACTTCTCCAAGGTTGCCAAACCTCTAACCGAACTCCTCAAGAAAGATAAGAAGTTCGAGTGGACTCCACAATGTGAGCACAGCTTTCAGGAACTGAAAAGACGCCTGACCTCTGCTCCCGTACTGGTACCGCCAGACTTCTCCAATGACTTTGTTATCTACTGCGACGCCTCGCGACAAGGACTAGGTTGCATTCTCATGCAAGATCGACACGTAATTGCCTACGCTTCACGGCAATTGCACCCACATGAGGAGAATTATCCTACTCATGATCTAGAGCTTGCAGCCGTAGTCTATGCACTTAAAACCTGGCGACATTACCTCCTCGGTAATCGTTGCGAAATATTCACTGATCACCAAAGTCTGAAGTACATTTTCACCCAACCGGATCTGAATCTCAGGCAAAGACGTTGGGTTGAATTGATCACAGACTTCGACCTAGGAATAACCTACACCCCAGGGAAAGCCAACGTCATGGCTGATGCGCTAAGTCGTAAATCTTATTGTAACAACCTGATGTTACAACAAAGTCAACCGCTTCTCCATGAGGAATTTCGGAAGCTTAACCTTCACATTGTACCTCAAGGTTTTCTTTCCACCTTGGTGGCAAAACCTACCCTTACGGATCAGATTATCAAAGCACAGAAGGTAGATCCGGGAATCTCCCGCATCAAGAGAAACATTCAGAAAGGAATTGCGAATTGCTTCTCCATTAATGATCAAGGGGTCGTATACTTCGGGAATCGACTAGTGGTTCCCAAAGTGCGAAACCTGAGGCGATTGATCCTTAAGGAGGCTCATGAATCTCCTCTCACCATTCATCCCGGTAGTACTAAGATGTATCAGGACCTACGCCAGAGGTTCTGGTGGACTAGGATGAAGAGAGAAATTGCTCAGTATATTGCTAATTGCGACGTCTGTCGTCGTGTAAAAGCAGAGCATCAACGGCCTGCTGGCACCCTTCAACCCTTAGCTATTCCTGAATGGAAATGGGATAAAATTGGTATGGATTTCATTACCGGTTTTCCCAGGACCAAGAGAGGGAATAATGCTATTTTCGTCGTGGTCGATCATCTTTCCAAAGTAGCCCATTTCTTACCTGTTCGTGAGAGTATAACCGCTAGTCAGCTGGCAGACTTATACATCTCCCGAATAGTGTCCCTCCATGGTGTTCCTTTGGAAATTAACTCGGATCGAGGAAGTCTTTTCACCTCTCGATTTTGGGAAAGTTTCCAAAATGCTATGGGAACCCGTCTCTCCTTTAGCACCGCCTTCCACCCTCAGTCGAGTGGTCAAGTGGAACGCGTCAACCAAATTCTAGAAGACATGCTTCGAGCCTCTGTTATCTTGTTCGGAATGGACTGGGAGAAGTGCCTTCCATTTGCCGAATTCGCTTACAACAACAGCTATCAATCTAGCTTGGGTAAAGCCCCTTTTGAAGTTCTCTATGGACGACGGTGTCGAACACCCCTTAACTGGTCAGAGACCGGGGAAAGACAATTCTTTGGCCCGGATATGATTCAGGAAGCAGAAGAACAAGTTCGCATCGTTCGTGAAAAGTTGAAAACAGCCCAATCTCGTCAAAAGAGTCAATATGACCGAAAACATAAGGCTATGACTTTCGAGGTTGACGAGAAGGCTTATCTTCGGGTCACCCCTCTGAAGGGAACCCATCGTTTCGGTATCAAAGGCAAATTGGCTCCTCGTTACATTGGACCTTTTCGCATTCTCGCCAAACGAGGAGAAGTTGCCTACCAGTTGGAACTACCTCCGCACCTCTCCAGAGTCCACGATGTCTTCCACGTTTCTCAACTCAGGCGTTGCTTCTCGGATCCTATCCGTGAAGTGGACCACGAAACGCTTGATCTCCAAGATAATCTTACATATCGAGAGTACCCCATTCGTATCCTCGATCAGGCCGAACGTACCACCCGACGTCATAATATCAAGTTTCTCAAAGTTCAATGGTCGCACCATTCTGAGGATGAAGCAACTTGGGAAAGGGAGGATCGTCTTCGACTCGAGTATCCCGCCTTCTTCCCGGAGGAACCCAAATCTCGGGACGAGATTCTTTTGAGTGGGGGTGAGTTGTCACATCCTAGTTAGCCATGCATTAGAGTGTTGCATCATGTCTACTTTTCATCAGAAACTTGAAATGGGGATGACAGAACCCCCAGTCCCCTCTGAAACCAACTAGGGTTTACTAAAAAACTTTTCAATGAACCTGAAATGCCCTTCTAAAATGCCCATCATTTTTGTCTTGGTTCAGAACCTCTGCCAAAAGTGGTGCACATTTTCCTAGGCCATCTTAGGGTTTTTGAATTAAATCATAAATATTTGAATTTGGGCATTTAAAATTATATAAAATATTTAAATGCTCAAATATCTCCAAACTAAAATGTTTCATGTTGGAAATAATCCAACTATGGACCAGGAGTAATTTGGTGATTTTAGGAGTTGCCTAAGTATTTTATTTAATTCAACAAAGTTGCAGAAGTATTAAAAAAGAACAGAAACAGAAAGAAAAAGGGAAAACTTACCTGGCGCCACCACAGGCCCACCAGCCAGCCCACCTGGCCGGCCCAGCCCGGCCACCGCTCCAGCGAGCTGCTTGGCTTGCCAGGCAGGCAGCCAAGGTGCTCGGCGGCGGCACCGCAGCTCGCCACGCAGCTGCACGCCGCCCTGCCTCCCCCTCTCGCCGCCCTGATGGCCTGGACGAGCTCCACGTCGCGCCCCGACCCTCCTGGACACCTCCATTCGCCCCCAGTTCCTCTCCCTCGCGCTCCCACGCCATGGCCGACGCCACCGTCGCCGCACCGCCGCCGTAGCCGTGCTCCCCGTCGTCTCCACGCCGCGCCACCCTGTCCAGAAGCTCCGCCGTCCTCTACTTCATCGAGCTAGCCGAGCCCCGAGTGCTCGCGTGCCCCGAAGCCACCGCACCGACCTCGCCCGAGCTCACCGTCGCCGGAGATCCCCTTCAACGCCGTCGCCGCCTCAGCTCGTCCCCGACCTCGCCGGTGGCCTCTACGGGAGCGCTGTGAGCCTAGCTACTCCTCCGACCCTCTCTCTCTCATTCCTGAGCCGTGTAGCCACCGCACGAGGATCACACGCCCGCACCGCCGCGGATCTCGTCGCCGACGTGCTTCCGGCCACACTCCGGCCACAAGATGGTGTCCATCTTACTCACCGAGTCCCGCAGCACCTAGCTAGCCACTCCACGAGCCTCACCGACCCCTCTAGCGCCAAGTTCATCTTCGACCGAACCCCGGTGGCCGCCAAAGTCGTCGCCGGCGCCAACTCCGGCCACCCCGACCCCAACGGACTCCGCCAAGAGCTGCGGTTTGTCCTCAGCTCCACTCCGGTGGTCTCCGCGGCCCATTTGGTGGCCGAAATGGCCAAAACCACTCCCGCCGCCGCGTCGGGCTCGCCGGCGGCTAAACGCCGGCGTCGCTGGCTTTGACTTTGACCACGGGTGGGCCCTGGTTGACTCCCCTGAGTCAATGACAGGTGGGGCCCAGCCCTGTTAATTAAACAGGATTAGTTTTAATTAAATTTTAATTAAAATAATCACCCTGACATGCGGGACCCACTGTCAGGTTTGACCCAGACCTGTTCCGTTGACCTGCTGACGTCACACTGACGTCAGGCTGACGCAGTAATTGATTTTCTGGATTTAATTTAAATCAGGAAATTCCAGAATATAATTTAAACTTCAAAAATTCATAACTTTTATTCTGTAACTCCAAATTGGACAAATTATATATGAAAAATGATCAGAAAAATCCAATCTATCCATCTGTACTATTTTCATGCATGATCAAACAAGTTAAATTGATGTTTTAAGCAGAACAAGGAAAAGCACTTTAAAAGGCCATGTTTGAGTTTGAAATTTGAATCTTTGATTCAAATTTGTTCAAACCCTTCTGGTTTTAGTTGCATTAGCCCAACACACTCATATTGCCATGTTTCATGCATGCATCATATTGTTGCACATTGTTTGGTGATGGTTGTGTATCGGTGTCCTTTGCGACAGGTTCTGCCTCCGAGGAGTACCGTGATTACCCTAACGAAGAACCGTATCAGTGCATCGAACCATCAGGCAAGCAACCAACCATTTGATCATATCGATACAATCCCATGTTCTCGCTCCTGCTCTCTTTTACTGCATTAAGACAACGCGTTTCAAACTGCTGTGTGCTACGGTAGTTGAACCCATTTCCTCTGCATGACCTGTCATTGCCACAGTAACTAGATGAAACCCACTAGCATGTGTAGGAGTTGATTGAGCCATATGTATGTGTTGTTCCTACCTTGCTATGCCTGCTATGCTTAGAGTCGTGTCAGGTCTGGTTCATCTGGGTGATGGCTAGAGTGAAATGATTATGTCGGTAATGAGAGTGGTGTGGTGAACACGATTTGGTAAAGGTATCGATGAGAGGCCATGTAGGAGTACATGGTGGGTTGTTTCATTGAAGCCGACCTTAAGCACTGAGATCTGTATGTGTGATTTAAGAATCAGCTACTACCATGCATTGGGCCCGAAACCAATGGACCCTCTCGGCTTCTTATTCACCCTAGTTCTCCGTCCAGGAGTTGCAAGTAGTTTCTGGTGTTTGTAGCCTACTGGAGGCCGTGGACAGCGCTGACCGTAGGGGTGGGCTGTGATGCGGTAGGTACGTGGCCGGGTGTACCGAATACCCGTTAGGTATCTCGGGAACCCTGTTCACATCGTTCGGGGCCGTATGGGAAACCTCGGCCGGACTCCCTGCGGATGGAACCTGAATAGGCGATAAACCTGGACTGGAGGCTTAGGTGATTAGGTAGGTCGTGGCCGACACCCACGTTGGGCTTCCGCTTGAAGGTTGCCGAGTACATGTCGTGTAAACGACGGTAAGTGGTGAGAGCGTGTATGAAGAAGTACACCCCTGCAGGGTTAACATGATCTATTCGAATAGCCGCGTCCGCGGTAAAGGACTACTTGGTTGCCTATACAGTTCATAGACAAGTAAATGGAAACTACTAAAAGCCTCAAGATAAGTGTGAGTGCCGAGGATGGCTCTTCCGTAGGAAGACGGAGGTGGATCCTCGGTAGTGTATTGAAGTGGTGAGTAGTGGACTCGTGTGCGCAAAACCATTTCAAGTTGGAGTATCGTAGGATAGCCTAGCCAAGAGTCAAAGCTGGCTTGCTGCAATAACTCCACCAACCCTTCTTGATAATATGCATGTATGTAGGATCTGATGTAAGTCTTGCTGAGTACCTTTGTACTCATGTTGCTATAATCTACATTTTTACAGAAGACGCTGCAACCCCTTCTGATGGGTTCTATGTAGACGTTGACATCAACGAGTAGGCTAAAGACCCAGGTGGTGACCCTGAGCTTGTGAAGGACCATGTAGTATAGCTAGGCTTTCCAAGCCTCTTTTATTTTACTAGTTGTCTGTACTCAGACAAGTTACTTCCGCTGCTGGTTTGTATGACTGTATGACTTGTATGTTGGGTCGTGAGACCCGTACCTTTGTGTATGTTATGTATGGCTCCCTGAGCCTTAAATAAAGTACTTGTGTCGTAGAGTCATGTTGTGATGCTTCGTTGTATTTGCACATATCGAGCATATTGTGTGTATGATTGAAA
Source organism: Triticum aestivum (assembly GCF_018294505.1). Lineage (NCBI taxonomy): Eukaryota > Viridiplantae > Streptophyta > Magnoliopsida > Poales > Poaceae > Triticum > Triticum aestivum. The sequence continues at coordinate 689,704,319 of NC_057798.1, read as the reverse complement.
TGCTTGGTATGTGTGGGATCTGACTATCTAGTTGTTTATCTTTAGTAGCCTCTCTTACCGGGAAATGTCTCCTAGTGTTACCGCTGAGCCATGGTAGCTTGCTACTGCTCTGGAACACTTAGGCTGGCCGGCATGTGTCCTTCTTCGTTCCTGTGTCTGTCCCTTCGGGGAAATGTCACGCTTTGAGTACCGGAGTCCTGTTAGCCCGCTACAGCCCGGTTTACCGGAGTCCTGCTAGCCCAGTGCTACAGCCCGGACCCACTTGCTGATGACCGACACGTTCGAAGCTGGGTCATGGATGCCTGTCCCTGTAAGTCTGTGCCACTTTGGGTTTACAACTAGTCATGTCAGCCCGGGCTCTTTATCATATGGATTCTAGCGACACTATCATATACGTGAGCCAAAATGCGCAAACGGTCCCGGGCAAAGGTAAGGCGACAACCGTGGGGATACCGTGCGTGAGGCCGCAAGGTGATATGAGGTGTTACCGGCTAGATCGATGTGACATCGAGTCGGGGTCCTGACAACATGACAATGTTGAAGATGATGAAGTTCTTCCTCAAATTGAATACAATGTGGTATCATCGCCTGTTCATACGAACAGCGAAATCATCAGCATTGGTCGTCCTCTGACGCCAATTGCTCAGGATGCTTCATGTGCTGATCGCCCGCAACAACAAGACTCCCCCTGTACTCCCCAACAACAACAACAAGCCACACCATCTGTGCAAGTTGAAGAGGATGAGGACCTTCCCACTCCATCTCCAAAGGCGTCGCCTGTACTACAAAGGCTTCGCAAAGGACCAAGGCCTCAAGTCCCTCTTCCGAGCATTCCAGAAGGAGAAGTGCACCATCGACCTGTTGCACGTCAAGTGTTTTCAGAAGCCACTCCTGCTGTGAATGTCTCCGTGTCTGAAGCACTAGTTGCTGAAGACAATCCGGCTGCATCAGCCGATGACGAACATCAAGACGATCGTGTCCCTACTCCCCCCATTCCTGAAGAAACAGTTCATGAGGTGAACTTGTCTGTGCCTGACCCTCCAGCTCAGCAAGTGGAGGTTGAAAACCTTGAGGCTGCCACCACCAACACCAATGAAGCCAATGACATAGTCATGGCTGAAGCTAATGTGGAGCCTGTCCCAAGCACAGTACTAGAAGTCAATGCTGAAAATGCTCCTGAAGCTTCTGTTGTGCAGCCCGAAGCCACTGTAGCTGCCACTGCTCCTCTTCCACCACCAAGGCCTTATACAATCGAGCAAGCATACAACCATGGCGAGCTAATCACAGTAAGATGGCCCGTTCTGGTCCCTCCGCCTATTGTCTCTGGTCCTCAATTTGACTATCACATTGAGCATAGGCCTCAGGTCCAGAAGCCAAAGCCAAGACTACCAAGGTTTCCGGGTACTGCCACATCTGTCGGGTCCATCAATGCAAATGGCTTCAAAAGCCACAACACATTCTTTGACAGCTCAAAGAACCCCTATACAAAGCCAAGAATATCATCAGATCGGTTCTGGAGTCATCAGCAGCGAAGCTATTACTCCTGTGTTTTGTATGATCAAGGGCGCATTTTCCCTCATATGCATCTCGACACTGAAGCCATTACTAGACTGCCATGCTTAGAAGAAGCACTTGACTGCTTTCGTGATGCTGGTCTGCTCAGCTTTGTCACAGACAAAGAACATTGGAATGAAGAGCTATTGCTTCAATTCTATGCTACGCTCCACATTCACGGTTATAACAGAGATACGAAGACATGGGTTCTTGAGTGGATGACAGGAAATGTTCATCATGAAGCCAAAGCTCTTGACATCATTGAGCTTATAGGCATATCCACTCCCGGAGAGCTATATGAACCTGGTTGTCAAAACCACCGCAATGCACTGGAGAGCATCTTCCATAAGCCTGAACCCAATATGAGCCAGATGTTGAGCATGATGAAGCCTTTTCCACATGATGCTGAATATCCAAAGGAGTTATTTGTTGATGACATTGAGTATCTGCCGCGCACCATATATCATATCATCAGGCGGACTCTATGGCCGATCAAAGGACATTCTTCAGCTGCAAAACTTGAAGGAGCCATGAAGACATTGGTCTTTTACATCCTCAATGGCATCAGCTTCAATGCGCAAGATTTCTTCATCAGGCAACTGGCTGCATCTGGATCTGACCTTTTTGGCCTGAAATTCTATGCTCCATGGGTCATGCGCCTCATCAAGCAACACTCTACTGTCAACTATCAACCATCTGCTCGCAATCATGTGATCTTCCTACCAGAGGTTGATATGTCAGTTGAAGCCATATACCCTGAACCTGCCAAGAAGCCTCTTTGTCTTCAAAATGCTGAACATCAAAGCTTCACTCAGCCTATGGAAGGAGTCCAAGCTGTCACGCGTGTCTATTCTATGGCTGGAAATACTCGTCTGCCTCATCGTGCGCCAACTGAAGCTACTGAGAGCACCATTTCTCAATGGCCTCGGAAGCGCTCTCGGGTCCTCAATGACCGAGAACTTCTTGTGGCTCTGCATTAGAAACAGGATAAGCATCATTTTTGGCTCAAGCGTCAGATGCAAAGCCTCTTGGTGGATGTAAATCGCATTCGCAGTCTTGCCACCAAGAATGCATTTGTCACTCATGAAACTTGTCGGCGGTCATGGAAGAGTTTGACCCTGCTCAGTGCTGAAGCAGATCTTCAAGACGATGGCTTCACTGAAAGATTCAAGTTTGACTCCACTCCTCCATGAAATGCTGTCCTACGAAGAATTCCATCTCTTGAAGACTCTGACTATTCTTCCTTCGCGGCAACTGTAAATGTCAATGTGATCGATGATGAAGACGATGCAACTTCACCGCCCCCTACTTCTGCACGCATCGACACTGCACCAAGTTCGTCTGCACCGCCAACCATCATCGACAACCCTGCTGCTACACCTACTCCTCAAGAAGACGAGTAGATGCTCTATGTCTTCAAACCTTTTTGGCCATTACTGACAAAAGGGGGAGAAGCATATGAGTTGATAGTCTTCAAGCGGGTTCATAAGGGCGGTTGCTTTATATTTTTGCCTAGTGCTTACAACTCTTGCTTTTGATACACTTCGTTCTTTGAGTTATAACACTTAAACTTGATGGTCGTCTTCTACTTATTTGCGTTTCCACGTGCGATGATAACTTCCGCACTTAGATCATTCTGCAGGCGTCCATTTTTCATTATGCATGTCATTCTCCTAGTTATATCATTTCGTGCATGATGAATTATCTTCATAAGTTGAAGAGGATCTCCACAAGTACAATCTGCCATGTGCATTTGCATTCCAAAAGCAAATTATTTATATGCACATCTTCAGGGGGAGCCCTTGCCACTTATGAAGACAATACACTATCCTTTACAATTTCACATACTTCTTTCCCGTTGAAAACTTCAACCAGTTTGTCATCAATCACCAAAAAGAGGGAGATTGTAAGTGCATCTAGTGCCACCCCTAGTTGGTTTTGGAGTATTGACGACAAAGTTGGTTGAGGGACTAATGCGTTTGTGAGAATTGCAGGATAACGCAGGTAGTGTCCCTCATTGATTCGGTTTACCTAACGGAGATGACCCCTAAAAATGTATGAAGACATTGAAGACAATGGTGGTGTGTGAAGATATTCACACTGAAGTCTATGACATGAGAAGACATTGAGTGAAGACTATGGAGTGCGAAGACTGAGTTGTTTTGTTGTTTCCTTTTCTTCTTTGTTGAGTCATAGGAACCACCGTACTGTTAAGTGGGGTCCAAGTGAACTAAGTCAGAGTGACTGAAGTGATGCTCAACCCAAATCCTATGTCTTCGAGCGAAGACAATGAGAGCAAATCTTATCCAGAGCTGGATGAGTCAGCTTTGCTTGTAGCCCAAGTAAAGTTGTCGTGTGTGTTTGAAATCTGACCGTTGGAACACGTGTTAGTTCCTTAGTGACCAAGGGTCATTTCGGACATATCAGGTCGGGTTGCCTTGTGGCTATAAATAGCCCACCCCCTACACCACAAATTGGCGGCTGCTCAGAGTTAGTTTACGGCTTTTGTCGTTTTGAGAGCAACCCACCTCGAAGCCTTTGAGAGAGAAATCCTTGCGAGGACAAAGCCCAAACACCCAGAGCCAAAGAGTGTTAGGCATCACTGAAGTCTTTCTGTCTGTGTGACTTTAAGACTTATTACACTTGAGGACTGTGTATCCTCCAGCCGGTTAGGCATCTCGTTTTGAGCATCCAAGAGTCATTGTGGATTGCCGGTGAACGAAGTATGTGAAGGTTCGGAAGTCTACCTTGAAGACTTACCAGAATGATTGGGCGAGGACTGTGTGTCCTTAGCTCAAGGGGAATAAGGTGAAGACGCGATCTTCTGAGTTGAATCTCAGCCTCCCTAACCAGACGTACAGTTGTCACAGCAACTGGAATTGGCCCAACAAATCATGTGTCTTCAACAAATGACTGGTTCTATCTCTTCCCTCCTTTACTTTGAGTTTGTCTTCGTGAAGTCATTGCTTATCTGCCTTATCTGTTTGACTTCATTGCTTGACTACTATTGTTTATTGGCTTCATACTATCTTCCATCCTGATCCTTTCTACCTAGCTGCTATTAGTCTTTGTACGTTAACCCCATTGCATACTTGACTATGGTTTGCTTGTTGTAGTTTATCTTCCGCTGCATATCAATTAGGTCATTTCTATTGTTTGTCTTCGAAACTTCCACGTTTTGAAGGCTTTGATAAAAATCGCCTATTCACCCCCCCTCTAGTCGATAACTAGCACTTTCAAAATCCTATGCGCGCAGGGGTCTGGGCCCATCGCCCATTGCACACCTGCACGTTGCGTGGGCGGCCGGAAGCAGAACTAGCCCCCTTAATACAAGAGCAGGCTTACGTTCCAATCCGGCGCGCGCCGCTCAGTCGCTGACGTCACGAAGGCTTTGGCTGATACCATGACGTCGAGTGCCATATCTTTCCCGCAGAGTTGGTTAGTGCATATAGGCTAGTGGCCAGACTCAGATCAAATACCAAGATCTCGTTAAGCGTGTTATTATGAAGCAACCGTGGACGCCGACCAGGGCCAGGCCCACCTCTCTCCTAGGTGGTCTCAACCCGCCCTGTCGCTCCGCCACAAAGTAACAGTCGGGGGCTGTCGAGAACCCAGGCCCACCTCTACCGGGATGGAGCCACCTGTCCTTCCAGCCCCCACATCGGAATCACTTGCGGGTACTCAACGAGCCAACCCGACTTTTGTCACTGTCTGTATAGTATGTATATATGTATAGCATATACCCGTGATCACCTCCCAAGTGATCACGGCCCGATAGTATAGCAAGGCAGACTGACAAAAATGTAGGGCCAACGATGATAAACTAGCATCCTATACTAGGCATTTAGAATTGCGGGTAAGGTATCAATGACTGTAGCAACAATGACAGGCTATGCAAGAGAATAGGAGTAACCGAACAGTAACATGCTACACTACTCTAATGCAAGCAGTATAGAGAAGAATAGGCGATATCTGGTGATCAGGGGGGGCTTGCCTGGTTGCTTTGTCAAGAAGGAGGGGTCGTCAACTCCGTAGTTGAACTGGGCAGCAGCAGCGTCGGTATCGTAGTCTACCAAAGAGAAGAAGGGGAAGAAACAGTAAATACAATGCAAACATAAGCATGACGACAAATGACATGACAATGAGCAGTGTTAGGTGTGCCCTAACGCGGTAGGAGGTGATACCGGCGAAAGGGGGAAACATCCGGGAAAGTATTCTCGTTGCTTCGCATTTTCGAACAGATGAACCGGAGAGGGAAAGTTGCGTGTTCTATATGCTAGGGATGTGTGGTGAACGAACGGACTGCATATTCAGATTCATCTCGTCGTCCTGAGCAACTTTCATGTAGAAAACATTTTCATCTGAGCTACGGTTTATTTTCTATGTTTTTCTAAAGTCTTAAATCATTTTCAGAATTTATTTCATTAATTAATTCTAACATTACCCAGAATAGTATCTGCTGATGTCATCATGATGTCAGCATGACGTCAGCAGTCAACAAGGTGTTGACTGGTCAATCTGACATGTGGGTCCCACTGGTCATAGACTCAGGTTAACTAAACCGGTTAAATAGACTAACTAAGTGATTAGGCTAATTTATTTTAATTAGATGAGTTAACCATGATTAATTAACTTAATTAATTAATTATATAATTATTTATTTATTTATTTATTCTAACATTTTTTTATTCTTTTCATTCTCTCTCTTTTTTTTAAATCGTTCTGGGGTGGGCCCCCCTTGTCATAGGCCCTAGGGGGCCTTAACGGGCGCTGGGTGCAGGGTGGCCCGAACGGGCGCTACGGGCACCCGACCGGAGGCAGAGGCCAAGGCCCGACGCGGCTGGGCGCTGGAGGCCAAGGCGCCAGCCAAGGTAGGCAGCGGAGGTGGCCGCGGGGCGAGCGGGGGCGGGCAGCTGCAGAAGCAGCATCCGAAGTGGCTACAGCAGTAGTAGGGCGCTGGCGAGTACGGGGCCTGCGGGAGCAGAGGTGCGCGCAGGGAACGGCGTGGCTGGACGTGGACGCAGTCGACGGCGGCCAGCTCGCAGACGACGCGTGCGAAGAGAGGAGGAGAGGTTAGGGCTCACCGCGATTCGTGGGGTCAAGGGCAGTGGGCTCGATCTCGAGGAGGAGGATGGGGACAATGGGCTGTCGAGGAAGCAGACGGACGGTGAGCTCTGGGCGGTGGCGTCGGTGGTGATGGTGGTAACGGCGTCCGGCGTGGTGGTCCTCCAGGCGGCGGCGGCGGGGTCGTGGCGGCAGTCCTCGGGCGCGGTCGCGGTCGGCGAGGCGAGGGGCGCATTCGAGGGAGAGGGGACGGAGCGCAAGGACGAGGGCGGGGGCCGGAGCGGCGGCTCCAGGCGACGGTCACAGGGCCAGCCCCGATCCGATCTGGATCGGGGGGAGAGGGAGACGTGGGGAGTGAGGGGAGTGTGCGGTTAGGCTAGGGTTTGGTCGCCCAGGGGGGGTTAAGGGAGTGGGTAGGTGGGCCGGCCTCGTTGGCCCGATGGCTAGTTGGGCCGTGGCCCAGCGAGGGAGGGGGGTTTCTCCTTTTGTCCTGATTTTACTTTTGTTTAATTTTGCTTTTTTGTCTTCTGTTTTACTTTACTTCCTCATTCATTTAGTTTTATAAACTATAGAAGTAGTCCTTAATTTAATGTTAATAAATAGGCTACTGCCACATAAGTTTGGGCAACTAATTAAAATAGTTTAATATTTTATTTTATTTGTAAAAGGCATTCAACTAATTGTTTTGCTACTGTTTAAAATATCTCAAGAGTATTTAAACCCTTTCTAAAAGTGTGGTTTCTGCACCATACTTACCTATGCATTATTTGGCTCACCCTGAACATTTTAATTTTTAATGTTTGAAAACTTTGATGTTTGCCTTTAATTAAATTTTTAATTTGTTTCGGTTTTGAACTATCGAGAGTTTATCAAAAGTAACCGAGGTGACGTGCCAACCTTAGCGTGGGATTACTGTAGCTTAATTCTCCGGGCGTCACAGATTTCCCCTCCACCCATTCGTTCGCGGACTCATGTACTACTACAAGATATATTTTCATGATCTATCTCCCAATTCCTTCCTCAACATCTCGACATTTATTGTCGTGTGCGAGGCCTTCCTCTGCATCCCTCCACACTTCGGACTGTGGCTAAAGATCTTCAACGTGAAGCCGAAGGTGGTATGCGGCGAGCACGCCGAGTGCGGAGGCGCCATGCTGAGAAAGATGCCCAACGTCAAATGGCCATCAGGTACATTCAACGAGTCCGTCAAAGGGTGGCAACAATAGTGGTTCTACGTCATCGAGCCACGCGGCACCAAATGGGCCGCAACTCCCGAATTTTGATCCGGAGCCCCATTGCGGCTCACGTCCTGGCCCGAAAAGGGCCTAGACTGGTCTTCGTCAGATGAGCTGACGGCGCTACAGGCGCGCATCAAGAGCATGGGAGACAAGAATATCAAACTTGTCGATGTGGTCCAGGTGATGTTAGTTCGCCGGATCCTCCCATGCCAACGCCGGACTGGCAACCTTTGGGAGTTCAATCCGGCCAAGCACCAGACCTTGCTGGAGTTCTTCGGCACAATGCATGAAGACATCTGGAAGGTGCTCTTCAAGCCCGACAAGTCGTGGCCGGACTCGGCCGAGGATCGCGGGTACAAATTGTCCCGTCCCACAAGTTCAGTAAGTCTTTATATATTTTCAAGGTGTATCCTTTACTCGCATACTTGAGGGAAACACCTAATATTTCCCTACTGATTCTCCCAGGGCTGGACGAAGAAGGCGGAGAGGATTTACTGTCCGGCTCCGCTGCCCGAAGAACAAGCAGGCCCGCTGTCGGTGTCAAAACTCGCGGATCTCGGGTAGGGGGTCCCGATCTATGCGTCTTAGGCTGATGGTAACAGGAAGCTAGGGACACAATGTTAACCCAGGTTCGGGCCCTCTCGATGGAGGTAAAACCCTACTTCCTGCTTGATTAATATTGAAGATATGTATAGTACAAGAGTAGATCTACCACGAGATCGTAGAGGCTAAACCCTAAGAGCTAGCCTATGATGGTATGATTGTAATTGTGATCGGCCTTCTAAGGACCATCCTCTCTGGTTTATATAGACACTGGAGAGGGCTAGGGTTTACATGGAGTCGGTTACAAGGAAGGAAATATAATATCCAGATCACCAAGCTTGTCTTCCACGCAAAGGAGAGTCCCATCCGCACACGAGCCGGAGTCTTGTGTCTTGTATCTTCACGCTTCAATAGTCCGGACGATGTATATAGTCCGACTCTCTGGATACCCCTAATCCACGACTCCCTCAGTAGCCCCTGAACCAGGCTTCAATGACGATGAGTCGGGCACGCAGTCTTGTTTTCGGCATTGCAAGGCGGGTTCCCTCTCCGAATACTCCGATGTACCCATCACGATGAACAGTGTCTGGCATCTCATCAATGTTGTACTCCTCGGCTTCAGTGCTTCAATAATGACCATTTCCACGTGTCGAGCGAATGCGAGGAGTCGAGGCATTTTTGCATTTTCCACCCTCGATCCTTTGGGCTAACCCTCTATTTGAAGACACGGGGATTCCCAGATCCAAACCTCACTCTCCCTCCTAGAGCAAGCATCCAACAGAGCGCCCCGAAAAAACCATTCCAACATGGCCAGTCATCACAACTCTTCTACTCGCTCCCCTTTCCCCAAGCCGGGGGACTGGGGAGAGTGTTCAGTTCCTCATAGCTGTTTGGTAAAGTTACAAACCCAAGGGCTTCTCCCACCAGCGTTCGCGGTCCCCGTCCGAGCCGGAATAGCCACCTAGAACGGCGGAGAACAAGCGGAGAGATCCCCTAATCCATCTCCAGAGGAGCGAATATGCCTCATTCCGCATCTGTTAAGGGGCGTCAGGTTCCCTATTCATCCATTCCTTCGTGGGCTCCTGGAGTTCTACGGCCTCCAGTTGCACAACTTTACCCCAGCCTCCGTACTACTTATAGCAGGATACGTCGCTCTTTGTGAGCTATTTCTAGGCTGCGAGGCTCATTTTGGTTTGTGGAAGAAGCTATTCTGTCTTGTCCCCCGCAACCAAGGAGAGTCCCTATGTCAAGTGGGCGGGGCTGAAGTATGGCGTATCACCGAGACCGGATACCTATCCGGCACTCCCAAGAAGGCACCAGAGAACTGGGCTTCAGAGTGGTTTTATATTGACGATGTCCCTCTTTCGGATCCAGTCCGGACAAGACTCCCCAAGTTCAGTAACGCCCCGCCGAGGGCACGCCCAAGCTGGCGCCCCTGAGGCCCCCAAGAAGAGGATACCAGGGAAGTACATTTCCTGATGAGCAGGATAAAGTTATTGGCCAAATCCAGACTGGCGATAGTCGAGGTCATGGCAATATGCATAATGCGGGGAGTGCAGCCGCTTCAATATTGGGGCAATCCCATGTGGCATTACAACGGGACAGACGATGCCACCCGCTGTGGCCGTAAGGGTCTGGACTCCGCCACTTCCCTGCCAAGGATATTGTCCGATCTATACAAAGGAGAAGAGGAAGACTTCCTTCATATCAAACCGCAAGAAGGATTCTCCATGTACAATCCCCCAAACTGGGTAAGTCATCATTTATTTCCTCACTTCACTTATCGTGGCATTCTTTGCTAAGGTTACCTGCCTCGATATTTCCGAGCAGGAACTGAGGAGGGCCGTAGAAGGAATCTCCAGCCCTTCCCCGTAGCTAGAGGACCCTGAAAGGGCCCTGGATCCAGGACTCAAAGAAGACCCTAATGCGGCCGTGGAGCTTGTCGATGGGATATTTTATCGGGTGAGCCATGACGGCCCCTCAGTGGCTATTACTATTGATTATCCTGGACTGCTACCTTCGTCGCGTGTAAGCCAAGCCGAAGACTCCATCCTCCAAAGAGGACTTTTTCCTGATGTCACGCCTTATCCCTGATGCGTCGTGTTTTTGCAGAAGCAACGTTCGGAGCACAGGGCCGGGCCCCTAGGGACCCGTCAGCCACAGGCGTCCGGATTGGGTAGGCTCAAGAGGAAGGCGGTTAGGGCCAACACGCCTCTACAGAGGTAAGGAAACAACCTGTCATGTGTTGGAAATATGCCCTAGAGGCAATAATAAAAGGAATATTATTATATTTCCTTGTTCATGATAATTGTCTTTTATTCATGCTATAATTGTGTTATCCGCAAATCGTAATACATGTGCGAATACATAGACCACAATATGTCCCTAGTGAGCCTCTAGTTGACTAGCCCGTTGATCAACAGATAGTCATGGTTTCCTGACTATGGACATTGGATGTCATTGATAACGGGATCACATCATTAGGTGAATGATGTGATGGACAAGACCCAATCCTAAGCATAGCACAACATCGTGTAGTTCGTTTGCTAGAGCTTTTCCAATGTCAAGTATTTTTTTCCTTAGACCATGAGATCGTGTAACTCCCGGATACCGTAGGAGTGCTTTGGGTGTACCAAACGTCACAACGTAACTGGGTGACTATAAAGGTATACTACGGGTATCTCTGAAAGTGTCTGTTGGGTTGACACGGATCGAGACTGGGGTTTGTCACTCCGTATGACGGAGAGGTATCTCTGGGCCCACTCGGTAATGCATCATCATAATGAGCTCAAAGTGACCAAGTGTCTGGTAAAGAGATCATGCATTACGGTATGAGTAAAGTGACTTGCCGGTAACGAGGTTGAACGAGGTATTGGGATACCAACGATCGAATCTCGGGCAAGTAACATGCCGATTGACAAAGGGGATTGTATACGGGGTTGCTTGAATCCTTGACATCGTGGTTCATCCGATGAGATCATCGAGGAGCATTTGGGAGCCAACATGGGTATCCAGATCCCGCTGTTGGTTATTGACCGGAGAGCCGTCTCGGTCATGTCTACGTGTCTCCCGAACCCGTAGGGTCTACACACTTAAGGTTCGGTGACACTAGGGTTGTAGAGATATTAGTATGCAGCAAACTGAAAGTTGTTCGGAGTCCCGGATGAGATCCCGGACGTCACGAGGAGTTCCACAATGGTCCGGAGGTAAATAATTTTATATGGGAAGTCGAGTTTCGGCCATCGGGAAAGTTTTGGGGGTCACCGGTATTGTACCGGGACCACCGGGTGGGGCCACCCATCCCGGAGGGCCTCATGGGCTGAAGTGGGAGGGGAACCAGCCCATGGTGGGCTGGTGCTCCCCCGTTGGGCCCCCCATGCGCCTAGGGTTGGGAACCCTAGGGGAGGGGGCGCCTCCACTTGCCTTGGGGGGCAAGGCACCCCCCTTGGCCGGCGCCCCCCCTAGGAGATCCCATCTCCTAGGGCCGGCGCCCCCTGGGGACCCTATATATAGAGGGGGGAGGGAGGGCATCCGCACCCTTGCACTTGGCGCCTCCCTTTCCCCTTGCTACACCTCTCCCTCCCGCAGACGCTTGGCGAAGCCCTGCCGGGATCCCTCTTGCATCCACCACCACGCCATCGTGCTGCTGGATCTTCATCAACCTCTCCTTCCCCCTTGTTGGATCAAGAAGGAGGAGATGTCACGCTGACCGTACATGTGTTGAACGCGGAGGTGTTGTCCGTTCGGCGCTAGGATCTCCGGTGATTTGGATCATGACGAGTACGACTCCCTCAACCCCGTTCTCTTGAACGCTTCCGCTCGATCTACAAGGGTAAGTAGATGCACTCCTCTCTCTCGTTTCTAGATGAACTCATAGATTGATCTTGGTGAAACTGTTGGAAATTTTTTGTTTTCTACAACGTTCCCCAACAGTGGATCAGAGCTAGGTCTATGCATAGTTCTCTTTGCACGAGTAGAACACAAATCTGTTGTGGGCGTAGATGTTGTCAACTTTCTTGCCACTACTAGTCTTATTTTGCTTCAGTGGTATTGTGGGATGAAGCGGCCCGGACCGACCTTACACGTATGCTTATGTGAGACAGGTTCCACCGACTGACATGCACTAGTTGCATAAGGTGGCTAGCGGGTGTCTGTCTCTCCCACTTTAGTTGGAGCGGATTCGATGAAAAGGGTTCTTATGAAGGGTAAATAGAAGTTGATAAATCACATTGTGGCTTTTTCGTAGGTAAGAAAATGTTCTTGCTAGAACCCTATTGCAGCCACGTAAAAGATGCAACAACAATTAGAGGACGTCTAACTTGTTTTTGCAGCAATTGCTTTGTGATGTGATATGGCCAAAAGTTGTGATGAATGATGAATGATATATTGTGATGTATGATATCATGTTCTTGTAATAGGAATCACGACTTGCATGTCGATGAGTATGACAACCCGCAAGAGCCATAGGAGTTGTCTTAATTATTGTATGACATGCGTGTCAATGATTTAACGCCATGTAATTAATTTACTTTATTGCTAAATCGTTAGCTATAGTAGTAGAAGTAATAGTTGGCGAGCAACTTCATGGAGACATGATGATGGAGACCATGATGATGGAGATCATGGTGTCATGCCGGTGACGAAGATGATCATGGAGCCCCGAAGATGGAGATCAAAGGAGCTATATGATATTGGCCATATCATGTCACTACTATTTGATTGCATGTGATGTTTATCATGTTTTTGCATCTTGTTTACTTAGAGCGACGGTATTAAATAAGATGATCCCTCATAATAATTTCAAGAAAGTGTTCCCCCTAACTGTGCGCCGTTGCGACAGTTCGTTGTTTCGAAGCACCACGTGATGATCGGGAGTCATAGATTCTAACGTTCACATACAACGGGTGTAAGACAGATTTACACATGCAAAACACTTAGGTTAACTTGACGAGCCTAGCATGTACAGACATGGCTTCGGAACACAGAGACCTAAAGGTCGAACATGAGTCGTATGGAAGATACGATCAACATGGAGATGTTCATCGATGATTACTAGTCCGTCTCACGTGATGATCGGACACGGCCTAGTCGACTTGGATCATGTAACACTTAGATGACTAGAGGGATGTCTAATCTGAGTGGGAGTTCATTAAATAATTTGATTAGATGAGCTTAATTATCATGAACTTAGTCTAAAATCTTTGCAAAAAAAATGTCTTGTAGATCAAATGGCCAACGCTCATGTCAACATGAACTTCAACGCGTTCCTAGAGAAAACCAAGCTGAAAGATGATGGCAGCAACTATACGGACTGGGTCCGGAACATGAGGATCATCCTCATAGCTGCCAAGAAAGCAAATGTCTTGGAAGGACCGCTAGGTGAAGCACCCATCCCAGAGAACCAATACGTTATGAACGCTTGGCAGTCACGTGCTGATGATTACTCCCTCGTTCAGTGCGGCATGCTTTACAGCTTAGAACCGGGGCTCCAAAAGCATTTTGAGCAACACAGAGCATATGAGATGTTCGAGGAGCTGAAATTGGTTTTCCAAGCTCATGCCCGGGTCGAGAGATATGAAGTCTTTGACAAGTTCTATAGTTGTAAGATGGAGGAAAATAGTTATGTCAGTGAGCACATACTCAAAATGTCTGGGTTGCACAACCGCCTGTCCCAGCTGGACATTAACCTCACAGACGAGGCGGTCATTGACAGAATCCTTCAGTCACTCCCACCGAGCTACAAGAGCTTTGTGATGAACTACAATATGCAGGGGATGGTGAAAACTATTCCTAAACTATTTTCAATGCTGAAGTCAGCAGAGGTAGAAATCAAAAAGGAACATCAAGTGTTGATGGTCAATAAAACCACTAAGTTCAAGAAAGGCAAGGGTAAGAAGAACTTCAAGAAGGACGGCAAGGATGTTGCCACGCCCGGTAAGCCAGTTGCTGGGAAAAAGTCAAAGAATGGACCCAAGCCTGAGACTGAATGCTTTTATTGCAAAGGGAAGGGTCACTGGAAGCGGAACTGCCCCAAATACTTAGTGGACAAGAAGGCCGGCAACACTAAAGGTATATATGATATACATGTAATTGATGTGTACCTTACCAGTGCTCGTAGTAGCTCCTGGGTATTTGATACCGGTGCCATTGCTCATATTTGTAACTCAAAGCAGGAGCTGCGGAATAAGCAGAGACTGGCGAAGGACGAGGTGATGATGCGCGTTGGGAATGGTTCCAAGGTTGATGTGATCGCCGTCGGCACGCTACCTCTACATTTACACACAGGATTAGTTTTAAACCTCAAAAATTGTTATTTAGTGCTAGCTTTGAGCATGAACATTGTATCTGGATCTCGTTTAATGCGAGATGGCTACTCATTTAAATCCGAGAATAATGGTTGTTCTATTTATATGAGAGATATGTTTTATGGTCATGCCCCACTGGTCAATGGTTTATTCTTAGTGAATCTCGAATATAATGTTACACATATTCATAATGTGAATACCAAAAGATGTAAGGTTGATAACGTTAGTCCCACATACTTGTGGCACTGCCGGCTTGGTCACATTGGTGTCAAGCGCATGAAGAAGCTCCATGCTGATGGACTTTTAGAGTCTCTCGATTATGAATCATTTGACACATGCGAGCCATGCCTCATGGGCAAAATAACCAAGACTCCGTTCTCCAAAACAATGGAGCGAGCAACCAACTTATTGGAAATCATACATACTGATGTGTGCGGTCCAATGAGCATTGAGGCTCGCGGAGGATATCGTTATGTTCTCACTCTCACTGATGACTTAAGTAGATATGGGTATGTCTACTTGATGAAACACAAGTCTGAGACATTTGAAAAGTTCAAGGAATTTCAGAATGAGGTAGAGAATCAACGTGACCGAAAGATAAAGTTCTTGCGATCAGATCGTGGAGGAGAATATTTAAGTCACGAATTTGGTACGCACTTAAGAAAATGTGGAATAATTTCACAACTCATGCCGCCTGGAACACATCAGCGTAACAGTGTGTCCGAACGTCGTAATCGCACTCTATTGGATATGGTGCGATCTATGATGTCTCTTACCGATTTACCGCTATCATTTTGGGGATACACTCTAGAGACAGCTACATTCACTTTAAATAGGGCTCCGTCTAAATCCGTTGAGACGACACCGTATGAATTATGGTTTGGGAAGAAACCTAAGTTGTCATTTCTAAAAGTTTGGGGATGCGATGCTTATGTCAAGAAACTTCAACCTGAAAAGCTCGAATCCAAGTCAGAAAAATGCGTCTTCATAGGATACCCTAAGGAAACCATTTGGTATACCTTCTACCTTAGATTCGAAGGCAAGATCTTTGTTGCCAAGAACGGATCCTTTCTGTAAAAAGAGTTTCTCTCGAAAGGAGTAAGTGGGAGGAAAGTAGAACTCGATGAAGTACTACCTATTGAACCGGAAAGTAGTGCAGCTCAGGAAAATGTTCCTGTGGTGCCTACACCGACTGGAGAGGAAATTAATGATGATGATCAAGGTACTTTGGATCAAGTTGCTACTGAACTTTTTAGGTCCACAAGGACATGTTCCATACCAGAGTGGTATGGCAACCCTGTCCTGGAAATCATGTTGTTAGACAACGGTGAACCTTCGAACTATGAAGAAGCGATGGCGGGCCCAGATTCCAACAAATGGCTTGAAGCCATGCAATCCGAGAGAGAATCCATGTATGAAAACAAAGTATGGACTTTGACAGACTTGCCCGATGATCGGCGAGCAATAGAAAACAAATGGATCTTTAAGAAGAAGACGGACGCGGATGGTAATGTTACCATCTATAAAGCTCGACTTGTCGCTAAGGGTTATCGGCAAGTTCAAGGGGTTGACTACGATGAGACTTTCTCTCCCGTAGTGAAGCTGAAGTCCGTCCGAACCATGTTAGCAATTGCCGCATACTATGATTATGAGATATGGCAGATAGACGTCAAAACGGCATTCCTTAACGGCTATCTTAAGGAAGAACTGTATATGATGCAGCCGGAAGGTTTTGTCGACCCTAAGAATGCTAACAAGGTATGCAAGCTCCAGTGATTCATTTATGGGCTGGTGCAAGCATCTCGGAGTTGGAACATTCGCTTTGATGAGATGATCAAAGCGTTTGGGTTTATGCAGACTTATGGAGAAGCCTGCGTTTACAAGAAAGTGAGTGGGAGCTCTGTAGCATTTCTCATATTATATGTAGATGACATACTTCTGATGGGAAATGATATAGAACTTTTGGACAGCATTAAGGCCTACTTGAATAAGTGTTTTCAGTGAAGGACCTTGGAGAAGCTGCTTACATATTAGGCATCAAGATCTATAGGGATAGATCGAGACGCCTCATAGGTCTTTCACAAAGCACATACCTTGATAAGATATTGAAGAAGTTCAATATGGATCAGTCCAAGAAAGGGTTCTTGCCTGTATTGCAAGGTGTGAGATTGAGCTCGGCTCAATGCCCGACCACAGTAGAAGATAAAGAAGAGATGAGTGTCATGCCCTATGCCTCAGCCATAGGATCTACTATGTATGCCATGTTGTGTTACAGACCTGATGTAAACCTTGCCGTAAGTTTGGTAGGAAGGTACCAAAGTAATCCCGGCAAGGAACACTGGACAGCGGTCAAGAATATCCTGAAGTACCTCAAAAGGACAAAGGACATGTTTCTCGTCTATGGAGGTGACGAAGAGCTCGTCGTAAAGGGTTACGTCGACGCTAGCTTCGACACACATCTGGATGACTCTAAGTCACAAACCGGATACGTGTATATGTTGAATCGTGGAGCAGTAAGCTGGTGCAGTTGCAAGCAGAACGTCGTGGCGGGATCTACATGTGAAGCGGAGTACATGGAAGCCTCAGAGGCAGCACATGAAGCAATATGGATGAAGGAGTTCATCACCGACCTAGGAGTCATACCCAATGCGTTGGGGCCGATCACTCTCTTCTGTGACAACACTGGAGCTATTGCCCTTGCCAAGGAGCCCAGGTTTCACAAGAAGACCGGGCACATCAAGCGTCGTTTCAACTCCATCCATGAAAATGTTCAAGATGGAGACATAGATATTTGCAAAGTACATACGGATCTGAATGTCGCAGATCCGTTGACTAAACCTCTTCCACGAGCAAAACATGATCAACACCAGAACTCTATGGGTGTTCGATTCATCACAATGTAACTAGATTATTGACTCTAGTGCAAGTGGGAGACTGTTGGAAATATGCCCTAGAGACAATAATAAAAGGATTATTATTATATTTCCTTGTTCATGATAATTGTCTTTTATTCATGCTATATTTGTGTAATCCGGAAATCGTAATACATGTGTGAATACATAGACCACAATATGTCCCTAGTGAGCCTCTAGTTGACTAGCCCGTTGATCAACAGATAGTCATGGTTTCCTGACTATGGACATTGGATGTCATTGATAACGGGATCACATCATTAGGTGAATGATGTGATGGACAAGACCCAATCCTAAGCATAGCACAAGACCGTGTAGTTCGTTTGCTAGAGCTTCTCCAATGTCAAGTATCTTTTCCTTAGACCATGAGATCGTGTAACTCCCGGATACCGTAGGAGTGCTTTGGGTGTACCAAACGTCACAACGTAACTGGGTGACTATAAAGGTATACTACGGGTATCTCCGAAAGTGTCTGTTGGGTTGACATGGATCGAGACTGGGATTTGTCACTCCATATGACGAAGAGGTATCTCTGGGCCCACTCGGTAAAGCATCATCATAATGAGCTCAAAGTGACCAAGTGTCTGGTCACGGGATCATGCATTACGGTACGAGTAAAGTGACTTGCCGGTAACGAGATTGAACGAGGTATTGGCATACCGACGATCGAATCTCGGGCAAGTAACATACCGATTGACAAAGGGAATTGTATACGGGTTGCTTGAATCCTTGACATCGTGGTTCATCCGATGAGATCATCGAGGAGCATGTGGGAGCCAACATGGGTATCCAGATCCCGTTGTTGGTTATTGACCGAAGAGCCGTCTCGGTCATGTCTACGTGTCTCCCGAACCCGTAGGGTCTACACACTTAAGGTTCGGTGACGCTAGGGTTGTAGAGATATTAGTATGCAGCAAACCGAAAGTTGTTCGGAGTCCCGGATGAGATCCCGGACATCACGAGGAGTTCTGAAATGGTCCGAAGGTAAAGAATTATATATGGGAAGTCGAGTTTCGGCCATCGGGAATGTTTCGGGGGTCATCGATATTGTACCGGGACCACCGGAAGGGTCCCGGGGGTCCACCGGGTGGGGCCACCCATCCTGGAGGGCCCCATGGGATGAAGTGGGAGGGGAACCAGCACCTGGTGGGCTGGTGTACCCCCCCTTGGGCCCCCTGTGCCTAGGGTTGGGAACCCTAGGGGAGAGCGCCTCCACTTGCCTTGGGGGCAAGGCACCCCCCTTGGCCGCCGCCCCCCCTAGGAGATCACATCCCCTAGGGCCGGCGCCCCCCTGGGGACCCTATATATAGAGGGGGAGGGAGGGCAGCCGCACCCTTGCCCTTGGCGCCTCCCTTTCCCCTTGCTACACCTCTCCCTCCCGCAGACGCTTGGCAAAGCCCTGCCGGGATCCCTGCTGCATCCACCACCATGCCATCATGCTACTGGATCTTCATCAACCTATCCTTCCCCCTTGCTGGATCAAGAAGGAGGAGACGTCATGTTGACCGTACGTGTGTTGAACACGGAGGTGTCGTCCGTTCGGCGCTAGGATCTCCGGTGATTTGGATCACGACGAGTACGACTCCCTCAACCCCGTTCTCTTGAACGCTTCCGCTCGATCTACAAGGGTATGTAGATGCACTCCTCTCTCTCGTTGGTAGATGAACTCATAGATTGATCTTGGTGAAACCGTAGGAAAATATTTGTTTTCTGCAACGTTCCCCAACATCATGTAATTATTGTTATTTGAAGTATAACAACGCCCTTTACATTCTGGTAGGAAGAGGAGCATCCGGACTATATCGGGGGATCATGCCAACCATGCCTCCACCAGTCGGGCTCCAGAACCAACTTCGAGAGAGGAGGCATACATAGGGCCGCCGCCGCATAGTCCTCCGACAGAGGACGCAGATATGCTCTCTGCCACAAATTCCGAAGTAGAGAGCTCCATGAATCACCGGCATCGACGGGCCGTGCTTCGCAACAACATCTTTTCCGAAGAGGCATTTAATGCTTTCAATTTGGGAGACGCGTACATCCGAGCTGCTCAAAGCGGGCTCGCCCGGGCAACAGTCCAGTATACCAAAGATATACGGGTAAGAAAGTTTGATGAGCATGTATAGCAGTAGCCCCTGAGACTTGAAACGGTTGGAACAACAGTTTTAAGTATCAATTTATGCGCAAGTTCTTGTAGATAATAATGAGCAATTGTCTCGGGAGCTAGAGGAGTGCAAGACCCAACTAAGGGCCACAGTTGCCAAGCTAGAGGAATCCCAGAAGGCCTCATATGGTAACATTTATCTCGATTGTACGAAAATGCACCAGTTAGCAACTGGGTGGTATGACAAATTTAACAGAAAATTATGTAGATAACCCCGGAGTAAATCCGGAGGGCGGGAGAGATGACGAGTCGCATCTCCAGAGGCAACTAAAGGCCGGCGAGCGCATTCTTGCGCAAGTTAAGCAGGAGAAGAATGCTCTCCAAGATGCCAATGTTCGGCTGGACGTGGAATTGAAAGACGTCCGTGCACAGCTGGCGGACTCCGTGAAGGAGAACAAAAGGCTTCGCCGTGGCATTTATGGTAAGTGCCTAGATGAACTGTAGCATAGTTCGGTGGGGAAGTGTATTAATAGAGTTTTTCTTGTAGGAATGCCAATGGGTCGCCCTGAGGAGGAGATGCCCGCATCTGCAGGCGATTTACTACAAGACCTCTCATAGCTGCATGAGCGAGCTCGGCAGGCGATGCAGGGCGTAGCGCAGGCCTTGTGGCCGTCAAGCCTCCTGCCGAATGGCATGGGAGAGCTTGTGGACATGCTTCAAGGAGCACGGCGGCGCTTCCGACTGTGGAAGATGTCAGCCTGCCGGCAGGGTGCAAGGGAAGCATGGGCTATGGTGAAAACGTGCTACACCAAGTTGGACCCGAACCATATGGCCGAAGTCGGACCGACGGGGCCAGATGGGCAAGAAATTCCCATTAGTCTGGTATATGACCAGGTGGCGTTAGCCGGGAAGTATTCTCAACAGGATTGTAAGCTAGATAGCCTGTTGGATGGTATAGAGGATGAATATAGTCACTCCAAGTGACTGTGTAATTCAATGGACATAAGTAGCCCCTAGCCAGATTAAAAATCATTTGTCATTGCGGACCTTTTCGCTTCAGCCCCCGGATCCTATAGTCTGGGGTGTGTCCGAATACCCGCTCGGTTATACAAAACCGGAGTATGCGTGGAAACCAGGCGTAGGGGTCATAAGTGCTTGAACAGACAAGTACCCAACTAGTTATGTTATATTACATGGATAGTAAGAAACATCTTCCAGGGAGAATAGTTCTGTTAAGGGTTCCTTTCCCTGGGTAAGCATGCGACAAGGCACATGTCCGAACTGCGAACCATGGCGCAGGATACAAAACTTCTGGGGATTTATGTTGTAATAAACGAAGACATCTTTTGTTCACCGACCGAATATTCTCTTAAGGAAACTAGCTTTCGGCTTCACCCAGTCTGAGGTACACATCCGGCTGAACCGGCAGTAACAATCGCCGAGGTGCTCCCCTTATGCCCTAGCCGAATTAACGAGAACGTAGGGCATAAACACAGGAGCCAGGCAACCCAGCTTGGCCACGTCTTAAGTCATATTGATGCATATAATGGTGAAGAAAAGGCACACATGGAAAATACATGTGTGGTGGGCAAAAAGCCTTTTAGAGTAATTTATGTTTAGCTTCCGTATAGGAAGCCCCCAGGTATTGCTTACACACATAGTGCGGCAGGAATAATCCGGGAGTCCGCACTGTATTAAATACTTTGTGTGAAGAGAAAAAGATTAAGAAAGGAAAAAAGGGGGGAGCATAATTAAAAAAAGGGGGGAGGTAAGGAGACGAACACTGAGTTCGGCGCTAGGAGTAGAATCTCCGGAGTCTGGCCGCGTTCCATGGGTTCGGTTTGAGTCTGTTATCGGACACATTACATAGGCAGTACGCTCCTCCGATGAGAACTTTGTCAATGACGAAGGGACCTTCCCACTTGGGTTTGAGCTTGTCCTTCTTCTCCGGTAAGCGTAGGACGAGCTCGCCAATATTATAAGTTTTGGCCCGCACTTCTCTGATTTGGTATCGTCGAGCCTGTTGCTGATAGAATGTGGAACGGGCCTTAGCGACATCGCGCTCCTCCTCCAGGGCATCCAAGTTATCCTGCTGATCTAACTCGGCTTCCTTCTCTTCGTACATGTGTACGCGTGGCAAATCATGTATTATGTCGCAAGGTAGTACTGCTTCCACACCATACACCATAAAGAATGGTGTGTATCCGATGGTGCGATTCGGCGTGGTCCGCAGCCCCCAGAGCACGGAGTCGAGCTCCTCGACCCAATGAGTATCCGACTCTGTCAAGGATTGCACTAGTCTGGGTTTAATGCCGCTCATGATGAGACTGTTTGCCCGTTCAACCTGGCCATTTGTTTGAGGATGGTAGAGAGAAGCATAGTCGAGCTTAATGCCCATTTTGCCGCACCAAGCTTTCACCTCATCAGCCGTGAAATTTGAGCCATTATCGGTGATGATGCTGTGGGGGACACCATATCGGTGTACCCCGGATATAAAGTCTATTACTGGTCCGGATTCGGCCGTTTTCACTGGTTTGGCTTCTATCCATTTGGTGAACTTGTCTACCATGACCAATAAATATTTTTTCTTGTGGCTTCCCCCTTTAAGGGGTCCAACCATATCCAGCCCCCAGACCGCGAAAGGCCAAGTTATGGGGATTGTTTGGAGAGCGGTAGGGGGCATATGACTCTGATTGGCAAAGAGCTGGCAACCGGCGCAATGTTGGACAAGGTCCTGTGCGTCCGCTTGATTGTTTTCTCGAGCCACATGGTGAAATTCGAGCCCCTCGAACCGAGCTAACATTTTAAGGATGGCATTATGGTAGGCCGCCATTTTCGGATCCTTGGCATCAAAGTCTCCGTTTATTTGTGATATTGCGAGGTTTGAATCCCCGCGCACCTCTAGGCGTTGAATGCCCATAGAGATTGCCATCCGAAGATCGTGCAATAGAGCCTCATATTCGGCTGCATTGTTGGAGTCTGTGTATAATATTTGGAGGACGTATTGGACCATGTCTCTGGTGGGAGACGTAAGGACTACACCTGCTCCCAATCCGGCCAGCATTTTAGAGCCGTCGAAGTGCATGATCTAGTTAGAGTACGCGCCGAACTCTTTAGGGAGTTCGGCTTCCGTCCATTCGGCGACGAAGTCAACTAGTACTTGCGACTTGATAGCCCGCCGAGGCTTGTATGTTATGTCGAACGGAAGGAGCTCGATGGCCCATTTAGCAATCCAGCCCGTGGCATCACGGTTATTTATTATATCGTTTAGTGGTACTTCAGAGGCCACCGTAATCGAACACTCTTGAAAGTAGTGTCGTAGCTTTCGGGATGACATGAAGACCGCGTATGCTATTTCTTGATAGTGTGGGTATCGGGATTTGCATGGGGTGAGGACCATGGATACGTAATAAACCGGCTTCTGTAGCGGGAATTTGTATCCGTCAACCTCTCATTCGACAACGAGTACTGCGCTTACAACTTGATGTGTTGCAGCTATGTACAGCAGCATAGGTTCGCCGATATTTGGCGCTGTTAGGACTGGATTACTGGCCAATAAGGTCTTTATTTCATCGAGTCCGGCCGCGGCTGCATCTGTCCACACAAAGTGCTCGGTGTGCCGAAGAAGCCGGTAAAGAGAGAATGCCTTTTATCCTAACCTGGAGATAAAGCGGCTCAAAGCAGCCACGCATCCAGCTAGTTTCTGCATGTGTTTGAGGTCTGTTGGTATAGCCAACTGCGACAAAGCTCGGATTTTTGCTGGATTAGCTTCAATTCCTCTATTGGAAACGATGAAGCCCAATAGTTTTCCAGAGGGGACGCCGAAAACGCATTTCTCCGGATTCAGCTTGATGTCGTATGTTCGTAGGTTGTCGAACGTAAGCCTCAAGTCTTCTATTAGGGTTTCGACGTGTCTTGTTTTTATGACTATGTCGTCCATGGACGCCTCCACTATTTTGCCGATTTGCTTTTCCAGGCATGTTTGAATCATGCGTTGGTAGGTTGCGCCGGCATTCTTAAACCCGAAAGGCATAGTGTTGAAGCAGAAAGGGCCATATGGTGTTATGGAAGCTGTTGCAGCTTGGTCGGACTCTGCCATCTTTATTTGATGGTATCCAGAGTATGCGTCGAGGAAACACAGCGAGTCGTGTCCTGCTCTGGCATCGATGATTTGATCGATGCGAGGGAGGGGAAAGGGATCCTTGGGGCAAGCCTTGTTAAGGTCTTTGAAGTCGACGCACAGGCACCAGGATTTGTCCTTCTTTGGTACCATTACCAAGTTCGCCAGCCAATCTAGATGTTTGATATCTCTGATGAATCCGGCCTGCAGTAGCTTGGCTAGCTCCTCCCCCATGGCTTGCCGTTTGGGCTCTGAAAATCGCTTTAGGGTCTGTTTGACAGGTTTTTATCCCTTTAGTATGTTAAGGCTGTGTTCGGCCAATTCGCGCGGGATGCCCGGCATGTCCGATGGGTGCCAAGCAAAAATGTCCCAATTCTCGCATAAGAAGTCTCGCAGTGTGGCGTCCATAGCGGGGGTCAACTGTGTCCCGATGGAAATTGTCTTCGTGGGGTCTGTTGGGTGGACTTGGAATTTGACTATCTCATCTGCGGGTTTAAATGAGGTGGACTTGGATCGTTTGTCGAGTATCACGTCGTCCTTGTCCATGGTGGCGCGCAGCGTTGTTAATTCTTCAGCTGCTAGGGCTTCGGACAGTGCTTCCAAGGCTAGTGTCGCGGTTTTGTTTTCGGCACGGAGTGCGACATCCGGATCACTAGCTAGAGTGATGATTCCATTGGGTCTGGGCATTTTAAGCTTCATGTACCCGTAAACGGGTATAGCTTGAAAGCTTGCAAACGCGTCCCGCCCTAGAAGGGTGTGGTATCCGCTGCTGAAAGGAGCCACTTGGAATGTGATTTCTTCGGACCTATAATTCTCTGGGGTGCCGAATACCACATCGAGTGTTATTTTTCCCGCACACCGTGCCTCCCGACAGGGGATAATTCCCCTGAAGGTTGTGCCGCTTTGTTCAATACGGCTTTTACCAATTTCCATCTACTTGAGTGTTTCTTCGTAGATCAGGTTTAATCCGCTTCCACCGTCCATGAGTACTTTAGTGAGACGAAAGCCGTCCACTATTGGGCTAAGGACCAGAGCGGCTGGTGCCCGGATGGCCTGGAATTTAGGTTCGCCACTGGCGTTGAAAGTTATAGCAGTGTCGTTCCACGGATTTACTTTTGCCACATGGCAGATTTCAGCAGAGCTTCGATGAGCTCACTTGAGCCTATTGTTCGGGGCGAAAGTCTCAAAGACTGTTAGTACCGTATTGTGTTCCTTGGCGGGATGTTGTTCTGCTTTATGGCTTTCGAGGAGATCCTCGCCACTTTTAGCTACCTGCCGGAGTATCCAACACGCCCTAAGGCTATGGGTTGGTGTTGCATCCGGCGTACTGTGAACCTTACATGGCCCGTTGAGCCATCCTTCCAATACGGTTCCACACCCTGGGGCGGGTTTTGGTTTCTTGGGAATTGAATTGGTCAACTTACGAGAGTTCGGCCGTTTAGTTCGGACAACGGTTCTGGTGAGGGCCGTACTATCCCAAAATTCTGTTTGGGTCTTCCAGGCGCTTTCCATCGCACAGTACTTCTGCACTATTGTTGCTAAGTCCGCAAGGTGTACTATGTCACGGCGAGTTATAGCATTAAGGAGTCCTTTGTTCGTGCAGTTTTTGCAGAAAAGTGAGACTACGTCCTCCTTGTGGCAGTCCTCGACCCTGTTAAGCGCAAGGAGGAATCTGGCCCAGTAATGGTGTACCGTCTCTTGGGGCTCTTTCCTAATGCGGGAGAGACGGTTTAAGTCCGAGCGAGTGTCATTGGTTGAATCCGGATTTTGATCCGATCTGATACCCGGGGGCACGGAAGGTTCCGAGCCCGACAGTTCGGGGTCCGGAGTATCACCCGATCTCTTCGGCCCGATGCCCGATCTTAAGTCCGGGACTCGGGTCATGTCTTCCTTTGAATAGGTGTTCGGCTTATTGAGTTCGGTGATCTGGGCATAATTCGTACTCAAAAATGAGGGGCGGCCCGTGTGTGGTTCCTCCACTACCGCTATCTCATGGGTGGCCAGCGGGGATCTAATGTCCCTCTGGTCGGGTTTAAGCCCAATCCGATCATAGTCCGTAGCGACTCCAAAAGCGGCGATGTGATCCAAGAGCTCATTAAGAGAGGTGAGCTCTATTGGATCCATCTATTCGGCAAGCTCCGAATTGATGCGAAGGTTATGCGTGATGACCCAAGAGGCCATCATTGGCGCGACAGCCAATGAGGCGGCCATAATGAAGCCACCAAGTCGGAGAATCTAGCCTACAGCCAGTGCTCCTCCAGAGATGATGTCGTCCTTGACAACGAGACGAGCCATCGAGCCTTGCAGCGACGACACAGAGGAACTCTCAATGAAAGCACCAATGTTGGTGTCAAAATCGGTGAATCTCGGGTAGGGGGTCCCGATCTATGCGTCTTAGGCTGATGGTAACAGGAAGCAAGGGACACAATGTTTACCCAGGTTCGGGCCCTCTCGATGGAGGCAAACCCTACATCCTACTTGATTAATATTGAAGATATGTGTAGTACAAGAGTAGATCTACCACGAGATCGTAGAGGCTAAACCCTAAGAGCTAGCCTATGATGGTATGATTGTAATTGTGATCGGCCTTCTAAGGACCATCCTCTCCGGTTTATATAGACACCGGAGAGGGCTAGGGTTTACATGGAGTCGGTTACAAGGAAGGAAATATAATATCTAGATCGCCAAGCTTGTCTTCCACACAAAGGAGAGTCCCATCCGGACACGGGCCGGAGTCTTGTGTCTTGTATCTTCACGCTTCAATAGTCCGGACGATGTATATAGTCCGGCTCTCTGGATACCCCCTAATCCAGGACTCCCTCACCCGCTTCTGAAGAAGATGTTGGTCCCGGCGCCTTATAAGGCGCCGAAGAAGAAGGCCAAGAAGGAGGCCAAGGAGACCAGGGGCGGTCTTCATCCCAAGGGCACTTCGGACGTGGTGTCTGAAGACGCCGAGGCCCACTCCTCCACCGAAGAATACGAGGAAGAGGAGGAAGAAGAAGAGGAAAGTCATTCTGCCCTGCGAGGGGGAGAAAGAAGAGGACGGCCTCCACACGTTTGGAGGCCGAAACGTCTAAGAAGGGGAAAGCTTCCCTTCAAGACGAATCGACCGCGGCCACTGACATCAGTCCGAAGTGGGAACCCAGGGTCAATCCCCTGGCCAAATCGTGAGTACCAAGAAATCCGGACACATTCATGTATCCAGCCTCACTATTGCATAGTATTAACATGTCCAGTCACGCATTTTGCAGTCCGGCCAGGTCTAGCATGGAGTGATCCTCATCGGAGGACTCGCTGGACCCGGACGTGATGGACAACGGGACTCTCCCAACGGCCTCCTCTCCCAAGGGCATGGACAACACCGAGGTGTCGTCCCAAAGGAACCCAGGCCAAGGAGAGGCTCAGGAGACCGTCGATGCGGCGCCGGAGGGTCAAACCTCGGTAGCCAGACACATGGGGGAGCAGACCCCCATGGACACTGACGGCGGGGGCCATCCCGAATTCAGCCCCCAGCCAAACGCCGTTCCGGAGACCAGTATGGCTTTGGAATCAGGCAAGCAACCTTCTTCAAAAGAAGGGGGTGCGCCTGTTCCGCCGGCGACCACTGTCCAGCCAGAGGCACCGGATACTTTGTTGGAGGCGCTGCAAAGCGCTTCCATTGTTGAAGAGCATCGTACCCATATGGGTGCGGTGATTGAGCAGATTCAGCCTGCAAAAAGCGGGCTGACCGAAGCCTGCACAAGACTTCTAACAGGCTTTGAGGTAAGCAATGAAGTTTAAACATAAAAGAATATCACAATATAGACAGAAGCCCTTGATACATTGTTCGGTGTTCGAAAAGAAAAGCCGGACAGAGGATCAAATAATTTTCGTAGGAGACCAACTATGAAATATCTATGTGAACAAGCAGGCGTCGTTATTGGCTGCAACATCTCATACTGCGGAGGTCTCCGAACTGAAGCAGAGTCTGGAGCGGGTCGAGAAAGAGCTCGGCCATGTAAAGAAGCAACTAGAGGATAACCAAGGTACGGAATAACCTTGTTTGTATTCAATATGGATAAATAACTTATTTAAAAAAATGTCATGGTATGTATTAGGAGGGTGATCGAGGTCGAGGCTCTCAAGAAGGCGCTAGCCGAGGCCAAGAAGAAAGCGGCCAAGGAGTAGGCCGCTCGTGAAAAGCATGAGGCTAGGTGAGGGAGTACTGGATAAGGGGGTATCCGGATAGCCGGACTGTATTCATCGTCCGGACTATAGAAGCGTCAAGATACAGGACTCAAGACTTCGGCTCGTGTCCGGATGGGACTCTCCTTTGCGTGGAAGACAAGCTTGGCAATCCGGATATTATGTTTCCTTCCTTGTAACCGACTCCATGTAAACCCTAGCTCTCCGGTGTCTATATAAACCGGAGAGCATGGTCCTTAGAAGGCCGACCACAATTACAATCATACCATCATATGCTAGCTCTTATGGTTTAGCCTCTACGATCTCGTGGTAGATCTACTCTTGTACTATACATATCTTCAATATTAATCAAGCAGGAAGTAGGGTTTTACCTCCATCGAGAGGGCCCGAACCTGGGTAAACATTGTGTCCCTTGCTTCCTGTTACCATCAGCCTAAGACGCACAGATCGGGACCCCCTACCCGAGATCCGCCGGTTTTGATACCGACATTGGTGCTTCCATTGAGAGTTCCTCTGTGTCGCCGCCTCGAGGCTTGATCGCGTCTTCAATCGTCAATGACACGGTCCAGGGTGAGACTTTTCTCCCCGGACAGATATTTGTGTTCGGCGGCTTCGCACTGCAGGCCAATTCGCTTGGCCAGTTGGAGCAGATCGACAGCTTCGCCCCTGGCCACCAAATCAGGTTCGGAAACTTGAACTACACGGGAGATGTCTGCGGAGACTTGATCTTCGACGAATTCGAGCCTGCGTCGGGAGCGCCGGACAACCACGACGAGCACGGCCTAGACCTGCTGTCGGACAATGCCTGGGACATCATCCCCGAGGCAGCCCCGGATCTAAATCCAGGGCAGGTTGCATTGCCTACGGACGGAGGGCTGGACCCCACCCTGCAGGACGCACACTTATCAGCGGTGGAGCCGAACGCGGGTCTCACCCCTATGGAGACCTGTAACCCTGGGCCCCCGGACTCATATCCGGCTGTTGGTCCTGGTCCGCTCACTCTCGAGCCAGCCGAGCCAGGCTGGGCTCCGGTAATGGAGTTTACCGCTGCGGACATCTTTCAGCACTCGCCCTTTGGCGACATGCTAAACTCATTAACGTCTCTCTCTTTGTCAGGAGGCTCCGGGCCGAACTATGTCTGGCTTGAGTGGGAAGCAGGCGACGAAGGGATTCGCTGCCCACCCACCACCCACTTTGTCGCCACGATCGATGATTTAACCGACATGCTCGACTTTGACTTCGAAGACATTGACGGTATGGACGACGATGCAGGAGACATACAGGAGCCACCGCTCACAGGGCAGTGGACAGCCACCTCTTCAAACAATATATACATGGTGGACACTCCGAAAGAAACCAACGGCGACGAGGCAGTGGAGGACAACCCCTCGGGAGGAAAAGCAAAATATGGGCGTCTCCGACACCACTCCAAGCCCCGCCACATCAATACCGGTCCTAGAGATGATCCGGATAGTACCGAAGAGGAATACAGTCCTGATAAGCCGACCATCAAGCAGGCCATACAGGCCACGGTGGGATACTTGGAGAGGAACAATTATACACCCCCCTCCGAAGGCGAGATAAGCCTCGACAATGAAGAATTCGGCGTGCCTGAAGACCCAGTAGAACAAGTTCGCTTTAGGCGACGACTCATAGCCACTGCAAAGAGTCTGCAAAGGAAGCAAGAGCAGCTTAAGGCCGGACAGGATTTGCTAATAGAACGGTGGACCAAGATCCTGGCCACCGAGAAGTACGGACTCGACCGCCCTAACAAAGGGCACACGCGGCACAATTGGCTACCTCAACCTACGCAGGAAAATCAAAGGCACACAACCCGACGTCCGCACACCACTACGGTCCAAACCAGCAACAAGGATACACGAAGATGCAGCCTCAAGCCCCGGCGCAATGGTCATAAACGGCAAATCAGGGAAGCTGGTATCAAGTTCAGCAAATCCCAGTCCGGTCAACGGACAAGGAACAGCTCAAGCCTATTCGGCCCAAGCCACGAACTCGATCAGTCATGCGAAATTCACGGTACTCCCAAAAGAACGGCAAAACATACTAATAGAGAATGCCGGATCTCCAAAGTAAAGCAACCGAGCATGTGCTGGAAACATTGAGGGGAGGCGCTTATTCAAAAGCCCCCCCCCCAGCACAACAGTACGGCCGATCGCCCCCTACCATACAAACCAAAGCAATTCAATTGCATACCCCCAGACCTAACAGTCCAACGGCTCCTCAAACAATAAAAGCCCAAGCGGGCATACAAATAAACACCTTCTACAAGGTGCCAGGCACAAAGGCCAGGATTATTGGCACGCCACTCTAATGGTTGTTTTGAGATAACCAAATAAGGTCGCGCCATCGGCGCATCCCCCTATACGGTATCATAACCGTATGCTAACAAGATGAACCACATTGGCTAGATTCCACGTGGTAAATCATCAGGCCAGCACCGGTAATACACTCACGCCTGCGTGCAGAGCCAAACCCCGCCCTCAGAAGCGGAGATCATACAGCTACCGGAGTAGCAAGTCGCGCATGCCTGTCAATATTTTGATAGGACAGCCAACTATCCGGACACCAAATGAGGAGTCCGGGCTGCTTCTCGAATAGCGGCTGTGGTCACCAGGGTCCGATCAGGAACCTTGGGACCAACCACAGGAGGATGTTCGCCGCCCTCCACTCACTTACCTTCACAAACTAACTCTTATGCAGAACAGGTTTGGCGGCGTGAAGTCGGCCCGGACACACAAGGACAGGACCATGCAGGTAGACGGCAGTTCAGATTCACTTTCGATCCATTCACAGCCCCCTCCAGTCCGGCCACCACATGTTCCGCCAGAAAACCATCTCTTTTTTCATAATCATAAATCGCATTCATATGCATTGTAACGCCCCAGATATACTTTCCATATTTGTATCCAACTCTTGCCGTCTCCGGCGCTAAGTTATATTTATTTCTCGGGTTCGGGTCTTTGTCTCCGTGTGTTGTTTTTCTTTTTCGTGCATCTCTTATCATGTCATCACGTGCATTGCATTTGCATACATCTTCATCTCATGCATTCGAGCATTTTCCCCGTTGTCTGTTTTGCATTCCGGCGCTTCCTTCTCCTCCGGTGGCCTTTTCTAGCTTTCTTTCGTGTGTGGGGATCAAACATTTCTGGATTGTACCGAGACTTGCCATGCGGCCTTGGTTTACTACCGGTAGACCGCCTGTCAAGTTTCGTATCATTTGGACTTCGTTTGATACTCCAACGGTTAACCGAGGGACCGAAAAGGCCTCGTGTGTGTTGCATCCCAACACCCCTCCAAATTTGGCCCAAAACCCACCAAACTCTGCTCCATGTCCTAGAGCGTTCGATCACGATCGCGTGGGCGAAAACCGCGCCTCATTTGGACTCTCCTAGCTCCCTCTATGCCTATATATACACCCCTCCTTTCGGATCTCGTCTTCCTCCCCGTCCTCCTCCTAAAAAAACAGATCTCCCCGCGCCGACGGACGTGTCCGGCCCGCGCCGGACAGCGTCCGCTCCACCCCGCCGCCACTCAGCCGCCGCCACGTGGCCCGGGGGACCGCTTCGCCGCCGCCGGCCCGCCAGGCCCGCGGGAAGCCCCCGCGGCCCAGCCGCCTCGCCCCGCCGCCTGGTGCCTCCCGCCGCCAGCGCCGCCT